>NC_133375.1:30749590-30812782 GCF_049309525.1 Garra rufa | reverse complement strand
TAATATTTTATTTTTCTTCTAGTGAACACAGCACACAATGGGCGAGTGAATGGATTGTGCTTCACAGCTGATGGACTTCCATCTCCTCACAACTGGAACAGATGATCGTATGCGTCTGTGGAACAGTGCCACAGGGGAAAACACATTAGTGAGTTGCATTTAGGGCTGTTCAAAGTCTTTCTTTCCCTTTTTGTAAAAAGTATATCAAAAAATATATTTTATGCCTATGTTAATGCAGCAAAATGAACAAGTATTTTCCTGAGTGTAACTGACCTTTTGTGGGTCAATAGAGTTTATACCAAAAGCAACTGAGACAGAATGTTGCCAGATATGAAAACAAGATAAAATCATTTGTCACGTGTAATTACTCACGTGTTTTCCTAAACTTTACTTTGTTAATAACAAGAAATATGTCTTGGTTATGCAATTGTTAAATTGTTGCTAAGAAATCCTTATTTCTCATCAACAGGTGAACTATGGGAAGGTCGTGAACGAGAGTCGCAAAGGCCTGAAGTTTACCATATCAAAGGGCTGCAGTCCAGAGTTTGTGTTTGTGCCGTGTGGTAGTTCGGTTGCAGTGTACGGGCTTCACTCAGGAAAGCTGATCACTGTGTTAAGGGGACATTATAATAATGTAGACTGCTGTGAGTTTCACCCAGATTATCAGGTAATGTTGATCCTGATTATTTACTTAGTCGTTTCGTCTTTTCTAATTAACTCAAACTTAAAGGATTAGTTTACTTCCAGATAAAAAAAATTCCTGATAATTTACTTACCCCCATGTCATCCAAGATGTTCATATCTTTCTTTCTTTAGTAGAAAAAAAATTAAGATTTTTGAGGAAAACATTTCAGGATCTCCATATAGTGGACTTTCATATACTTCACATACTTTCATATACTTTTTAACCACAAATGCTTGCACTAGCTCTGCGATGCACATAGGGTTGGTACTTCCCCCTGCATCACATGTGTGGTAAAAAGTATATGAATTTAAATTTTTCTAAGAAAATGACCGGTCATTTTGCTAGATAAGACACTTATTCCTCAGCTGGGATCATGTAGAGCCCTTTGAAACTGCATTGAAACTGCAATTTGGACCTTCAACCCAGTGATCCCCATTAAAGTCCACTACATGGAGAAAATTTCTGGATTGTTTTCCTCAAAAACATGAAGAAAGAAAGACATGAACATCTTGAATGACATAGGGGGGAGTAAATTAACAAGAAATTTTTATTTTGCAAGTAAACTAACCCTTTAAAGTATGCCAGTAGTAAAACAATTTAAAGCTTTTTGAGGTAGGTTTTAGTATTAGCTCATAGACTCATCATTGACTGTGATTTTGTGTGGTGTTTTTTTAGGAGCTGTACAGTGGAGGTAAAGACTGTAACATCCTGGCTTGGGTCCCAGTGCTGAGACAGCCTGACATTGAGGATAAAGAAACCAACTCTAAAAGGGTAAAGCAGTTTGAGATTTTTTAAGATAAAAACCACATTCCGCAAATTCATAGGCTCTTATTTAAATGTAAAAAAAATCTGAGGTTGGTTGAATTAATAGTGCACCTTAATGACAAATACAATGCCCTTGTGGATCAGCTGTTTATATCTTTACAGATTTGCACGTTTAGACTAGGTGGGGCAGAAAGTGAATCCAAATTTGTGCACAAGTAAACACATTTTCGCAACACATTTTTGCTCATGCCCCTCAGCCAATAGATAAGATCAGATGAGCCGACAAAAACTATGTCCATTATGGCATGCGTTCAGATGCGGTTGCTGTCAGTCATGGTATACGTGAGATTTGCAGGTTAGCTGGAGTCACATCTTGATGGCTTGTAGTTTATCAGTCACTCTGTGTTTTGTGTTGAACTTCCGGCTCTACCAGTTTTTCTAGCAAAAAAATCTGAAACATGTTTAAATACTCACTTTGTTTTACTGCACCACTGATACACACATAGTAGCTATTAGCAATTGCATGGCTTAGTAATATGATTTTTGTTTATAACAATGTTTTAGGAAAAAACAAACAAAAACAAATTAAATGCACAACAATATATAGATTTTTTTATTTATATATTTAATATATTTTTGGGTTATTATTATTATTTAGATTTTTTTTTTTTTTTTTGCAAATGTTTTTGCAATAATAGTCAGAATTTATACAGCTGTAACTTCATGACAGCTATAAATTCATACATTTGTACCACAAAACCAGTCTTAAGTAGCACAGGTATATTTGAAGCAATAGCCAAAAAAAAATTTTATGGGTCAAAATAATAGATTTTTCTTTTATGACAAAAATCATTACGATATTTAATAAAGACCATGTTCCATAAAGATATTTTGTAAGTTTCCTACTGTAAATGTATCAAAATTAAAATTTTGATTAGTAATATGCATTGCTAAGAACTTTGGACAACTTTAAAGGCAATTTTCTCAAAATTTCGATTTTTTTTTTTTTTTTTTTTTGCAGCATCAGATTCCAAATTTTCAGTTGTATCTCTGCCAAATATTGTCCTATCCTAACAAACCATACATCAATGGAAAGCTTATGTATTCAGCTTTCAGAATTATGAAATCTCAATTACATAAAATTGACCCTTATGACTGGTTCTGTGATCCAGGGTAACATTTATATATACAACTATGTGCTCTGTATAATCAGAACAATAATTAAATATCACTGAATCGTATTTTACAGAGTGGAACACAAGCTGCTATCACTCCTGCTTTTGAAGATGCCTGGAGCAGCGATGAAGACTGACAGAACAAGGAACCCATCATTCAGTTTTTTAATATCCAAACAAACCACTATACACACTCCTTCAGATCTGGTTAAAGTGCTCTTACTGCATTCAGTTGTATATTGCATCAATGGATGCATATGAAGTTAATGTTCTTAAAATGTCTCATGGGTGTTGACAATTTCTATTGGCTGTCATCTACTGATTTGCCTTTGGATCTAAGTTTTAAATAGTCTTGAGCTTGTGTCTTAAGCTTCACTTCTGCAGGATTTGCATTTTACCTAAATGGGAACTGCAAGTTCACATATCTTTAGAACCAATAAATCGGCAACCATGGTTTACTGTAAAAAAAAAATGTTTATGATTATGCTGAACATATTTGTTTTTTTACTTCTTTGAGATGATCAACGAACAGTTTACACTTTGTTTCTGGGCTTTACACATTGAATCTAGTCAACAGAAAAAAAGATCTATGCTGACACCTTATCATTTGTACTGTGAATGTTATGTTTTTTGTTTTGGTTTTTACTAAAAAAAATAAAAGAACAGTTTATAAATCGATATATTATGCAATTATTAATCTCTCATAATTATTTGGCACAATACTCTTGATCTGATACGTTTCTTCATTAGACAGAAGTCATGCAGCCAATAGCGTGCAGGTATTGCGAGTCCTGTGCGACGTTTGACCAATCAGAGCCCTCCGTCACGGAATCAGGTGAACGTCTCCGCCCACCGCCCGCTCATCTCAGTGAAGACGGAACTGCGGCGTCTAAAAGAGTAACTGATGGAGGTCGTGTGGTCAAACCATTAGCTTTGACTTTTATTAAACTACTTTACCCAGCCGAGAGGCAGTAGACGAGGGTTCTATTGAACGCAGAGAGGGAGGACCTCGAGGTGTGCGTGGAAATACATACCTGAACTTTTGTCTGTTTTGTCAAGGTAAGACAGGTGCACACGCATCTGCATTCTTTTGTGAAGTTCATATGTAATTTGATTCTGCCTTCACTGGGAGTTAATTCATTATGTTCACTTAATAGTTTGAGTCATTTAATTTGTAAGCAATTTATTTCACACAGTTTACATTATAGTTTTTTGTTTGTTTTGGTTGTTGTCACTAAAGGAGCTAATTTATGAGAACACAGGTGGCGTCTCTTATATCTGTTTATGTGTTAGGTTTTGGTTTCAAACTATATATTGTGTACTTGTCACAAACATGTATTTTATGATTTTAGTTTTAAATATATGCAAGAATACAGTGTACACCCATAATGTACACCCATGTGCACTCAGGGTTCAGAAAAAGTGTTTTTCTTAATGGTTACACAGCTATTGTTTAAATGTAGAGTCATTAAAAGGAGTAATATTCAGATTTTTAGAGCCAGACTGTATTTCAGCTAAATCCAGCACTGGAATTGAACTTTTGTATGGCCAATATTCAAATTTTCTGGCATCAGAAATGAACTTGTTTGTGATGCAGGTAATTTAATTTATTTTCTCGGGATTTATTAATTGCTGAACGTTCACCAACAGGGATTTCTGCCTATGGCTATGGAAAAACTCTTAGCCAACAAGTATTTCCCACACTCGAACATAATAAAACGTCTGATATTATGTTTGGTTTTGATTAGCAATGTGCTTTCCAGTTAAGCCGTTGGCACCCAGTGTTGAATGCACTTGTGTGGAGGCAAGGTAGTGTCCTCCTCTCACACCTGCAACCTGTCCGTCTCATGGCAACAGGCGTGTTGAAACTTGTATTAAAGATTACAGTATCTAGGCAAGCAACTCTCTCTAGATAATTGGACCAGTAGGCCCTGAAACACATGTTGGATTAGTTTCTCTTCGAAACTTTAAAGTGAGTGTTGAAGGGAGGGGAAAAAAGCACTTTGGTTGATTTTTGTTTTAACTTATTTATCCTAAAATGAGTTGTATGTACATATAATGACATTCGAAATGCACTCATGGTATCATGTTGAGAACAACTGCGTGTCTCCATTGTATGCATCTCTTGAGTTCAGCTGTTTTCTGCTATATTACTGTACATTGTTCTCTGTGCTCTGCATATCTTCGTTTATCCTCCCCCGTGGTTTTATGGGCTGTCCTGTCCTGAACATGCACTGACTGCTGACCATTGTGTCCCAACACTCGCCCTCTTGTTCAGCTCTGAGTTTGCTGGAGAGGATGGAGGATGGCCCTATTGCTGATTTTAACTTCTTGTGTTTGCTTACCACAATACAACCTTTCATGGCGCAACCATACACGAGCCATTCCTGCTTTATTTTAGTTAGAGCATTTAGGTTCTACATCTCGTCATTTTATACTGCCAAGAAGGGAATGGTACTGTAAAGGTGTACATCATGACTGTTTAATTATAATTTCAGTTAAATGTTTGAATGTGACTCAAAATGTGTGTCAGACTTAATGTATGGGATGGGTTTCTATTAAATGCACTAAATCTAAAACATTTTTTGTTACTAGATTCTGTACATGGTAATATAAATAGTCTTCAGTCATGTCTTGAGGGTTGCTTTGTGTTTCTGTCCTCAGGTTCTGACCACTGGCAGTGATGGCATTCAGTGAGTTTACATCCACAGCTGCAGAGCTGTATGACAACTGGATAAAAAATGCAGGTAAGAAGGTTTCTGACATTATAAAATCAAAACATTAATGCACGCATTTAAACCTCAACACTTCATGAAGAGCACCACAGTCAGGTTTCGTAAGTAAAAATCACGTTTGTAATAAATGTAAGATGCACTACCAATCAAAAGTTTTTGAACAGTAAGATTTAAGTTTGTTCTGCTCACCAAGCCTGCATTTATTTGATCCAAAGTACAACAAAAACAGTAAAAATATTTTTACTATTTAAAATAACTGTTTTCTATTTGAATATATTTTAAAATGTAATTTATTCCTGTGATTTCAGAGCTGATTATTTAGCATCATTACTCCAGTCACAATCATTCTAATATTCTGATTTGCTGCTCAAAATCATTTATTATTGTTGTTATTATTATGTTGAAAACAGCTGAGTAGATTTTTTTTTTTCAGGTTTCTTTGATAAATAGAAAGTTCAGATGAACATTTGTAACATTATAAATGTCTTTATCATCATTTTTGATCAATTTAAAGCATCCTTGCTAAAGTATTTAATTGTAAATATATAATAAAACTTCTATAATTAATACAATAAAACAAAATGTATACTGACTCTGAGCCTTTTAATTGTTACAAAAGCTTTTTATTTCAGATAAATGCTCATCTTTGCATCTTGATGATGATAATATAGCTTTGATCACAGCAATACATTTTTAAATATATTCAAATGGAAATCAGTTATTTGAAATAGTAAAAATATTTCACAATATTACTGCTTTTGCTGTATTTTTGATCAGATAAATGCAGGCTTGGTGAGGAGCAGAGGCTTTAAAAAACATCTTACATTCCAAAAATGTTTGACTAGTGTATATTGTTTCTATATACACAACCAAGAACTTTAAATCAATAGTTTTATGTTTCACTATCATTTTTAACAATGGTAGGTTTAGTTCATAACTTGGTTTATAACTCTCTAACAAAGACCTTTTGAAAATCCCTGTAGGAAAAATACTTTAGGAACTGTTACTAAAAAAGTGGGCTGGTGCTGTTGCACTCTGTTCTGTGTTTTGTAGATCTCTACTGATCCTGTTTATAATATTGCTGAAATGTCATAGTTTCTCATGCATCACTGTATTTTATTGATCTCCGTGTATTATGATGCACAACAACAGCAGTGTCAAATATAGATTAATGCACGCACTAAAGCAATTACTATAGATGTTACTGTGCATAGAGGCATTACATGCAGTGCAGATATTCTTCTGATGTGATTTCAGACCCTAGGACAAAAGACTGGCTGCTCATGTCCTCGCCGTTCCCACAAACAGTTATTCTTTTATTTTACATCTACTTTGTGATGTCACTGGGGCCCAGGTTAATGGAGAACAGGAAACCATTTGAACTGAAGAGGGTCCTCGTCATCTATAATTTCAGCATTGTGGCTTGTTCTGTTTACATGTGTTATGAGGTAAATCTGTTTCTGTTTGCTAGCAGGCAAACCTGTTTTGTTTTGCTTGGGAGTTTACACAGACACGTTTTTATAAACGTGTTTTGTTAGATTCCATTGAGTTATGTTACCTTTTCAATGTTAGTTTCATGCACGTCACACAATGAGTTAATCTGTAAATGGCTGGAAAGAGTTTACCTACATCATTGTCTGTTCATTTTACTAAATGAGTTTACACATCCTTGTGTTGTTTTAAACTTGTATGATTGCTTTTCTTTTGTGGATCACAAAAGATGATATTCTGCACAATGTCTAAAGCAGCTCTTTTACATACAATGAAAGTGGATGTGATTCATGCTGCCAGGCTTCATATAATTATATAATAACAGAGGTTGACCCTGGACCACAAAACCAATCAAGAGGGTCAATTTTTGGAAATTGAGATTTATACATCATCTGAAAGGTGAATAAATAAGCTTTCCATTGATGCATGTTTGTTAGAATAGGACAATACTTGTCTGAGATACAACTATCTGAGGGTGCAAAAAAAAAAGTTGTCCTTAAAAAAAGCTGCCTTTAAAGTTGTCCAAATGAAGTTCTTAGCAATGGATATTACTAATCAAAAGTTAAGTTTTGATATATTTATGGTAAAAAAAAAATCTTTATGGAGCATGATCTTTACTTAATATCCTAATTATTTTGGCATAAAAGAAATTTCTCATTTTCACCCATACAATGTATTTTTTCTGTATTGCTACAAATATACCTATGCTACTTAAGACTGGTTTTGGGGTCCAGGTTCACATGAGCGTATGTGGTGTAAATTCCCTACAAAATGTTTATATCAACAGCCATTAAGTGCATTTACATGCCAGTCACATTGAGTTATTGGCATAACTTGTGTATATACAGTCGTGGCCAAAAGTTTTGAGAATGACACAAATATTAGTTTTCACAAAGTTTGCTGCTAAACTGCTTTTAGATCTTTGTTTCAGTTGTTTCTGTGATGTACTGAAATATAATTACAAGCACTTAAAAGCACATTTCAAAGGCTTTTATTGACAATTACATGACATTTATGCAAAGAGTCAGTATTTGCAGTGTTGGCCCTTCTTTTTCAGGACCTCTGCAATTCGACTGGGCATGCTCTCAATCAACTTCTGGGCCAAATCCTGACTGATAGCAACCCATTCTTTCATAATCACTTCTTGGAGTTTGTCAGAATTAGTGGGTTTTTGTTTGTCCACCCGCCTCTTGAGGATTGACCACAAGTTCTCAATGGGATTAAGATCTGGGGAGTTTCCAGGCCATGGACCCAGAATTTCAACGTTTTGGTCCCCGAGCCACTTAGTTATCACTTTTGCCTTATGGCACGGTGCTCCATCGTGCTGGAAAATGCATTGTTCTTCACCAAACTGTTGTTGGATTGTTGGAAGAAGTTGCTGTTGGAGGGTGTTTTGGTACCATTCTTTATTCATGGCTGTGTTTTTGGGCAAAATTGTGAGTGAGCCCACTCCCTTGGATGAGAAGCAACCCCACACATGAATGGTCTCAGGATGCTTTACTGTTGGCATGACACAGGACTGATGGTAGCGCTCACCTTTTCTTCTCCGGACAAGCCTTTTTCCAGATGCCCCAAACAATCGGAAAGAGGCTTCATCGGAGAATATGACTTTGCCCCAGTCCTCAGCAGTCCATTCGCCATACTTTTTGCAGAAGATCAATCTGTCCCTGAAGTTTTTTTTGGAGAGAAGTGGCTTCTTTGCTGCCCTTCTTGACACCAGGCCATCTTCCAAAAGTCTTGGCCTCACTGTGTGTGCAGATGCGCTCACACCTGCCTGCTGCCATTCCTGAGCAAGCTCTGCACTGGTGGCACTCAGATCCCGCAGCTGAATCCTCTTTAGGAGACGATCCTGGCACTTGCTGGACTTTCTTGGACGCCCTGAAGCCTTCTTAACAAGAATTGAACCTCTTTCCTTGAAGTTCTTGATGATCCTATAAATTGTTGATTTAGGTGCAATCTTAGTAGCCACAATATCCTTGCCTGTGAAGCCATTTTAATGCGACGCAATGATGGCTGCACGCGTTTCATTGCAGGTCACCATGGTTAACAATGGAAGAACAATGATTTCAAGCATCACTCTCCTTTTAACATGTCAAGTCTGCCATTCTAACCCAATCAGCCTGACATAATGATCTCCAGTCTTGTGCTCGTCAACATTCTCACCTGAGTTAACAAGACGATTACTGAAATGATCTCAGCAGGTCCTTTAATGACAGCAATGAAATGCAGTGGAAAGTTTTTTTTGGGATTAAGTTAATTTTCATGGCAAAGAAGGACTATGCAATTCATCTGATCACTCTTCATAACATTCTGGAGTATATGCAAATTGCTATTATAAAAACTTAAGCAGCAACTTTTCCAATTTCCAATATTTATGTAATTCTCAACTTTTGGCCACGACTGTAATACATGTAAACACCCTAAACTGTGTTCCTTTTAGTAAAATTGTTTAAGTAAAATACAATTGACTCACTAATTTTTGCTCTTTATCCCGCTTTCACTTACATTTTGTTGGTGCATGTATTTAATGTGTAAATCAAAATGAAATATGGGTTTTCTTGATTTATTTGTTGTTGTTATTTAAGCACTATTTAGTCAGTCTTCAGGTTAAATGGTTTGACCAAAGATGAATTTATTGAAATATTTCTTTTTTGCAGTTTGTGATGTCAGGCTGGGGAACAGGGTATTCATTCGGCTGTGATTTGGTAGACTACTCTCTTTCGCCACAAGCCATGAGGGTGAGAGAAGAAGAAATATTGCCATACCTGCTTTATTGAACAGCTTGTACCTGGCTCCAGGTTTATGTGTTTTGCTTGGATGTGGTTGGTTTCACTTGACTTAAAGATATAGCTCACCCAAAAATGAAAATTTGATGTTTATCTGCTTACTTCCAAGGCATCCAAGATGTATGTGACTTTGTTTCTTCAGTAGAACACAAACGAAGATTTTTAATTCAAACCGTTGCAGTCTGTTAGTCATAAAATGGCAGTCAATAGGATCCACTGCTTTGAGAGTCTAAAAAACATACACAGACAAAACCAAAATAAACTCTGCGGCTTGTGACGATACATTGAGGTCTTAAGACTCCAAACAATTGGTCTGAGGAAGAAACTGAACAGTATAAAATTTTTTGCCTCTGATCCACACTAGTGTCCAGCTGTCCTGACGTAAAAGCACGTAAAAGTCCACTTACTACGTTGACATGCTCACAGACATAGTAGGTGGACTTTTACGTGCTTTTCCCAAACAAGGGAAGTGACGTCGACGTGTCGCCATTTGTAGTTTTTGAGACTAGTAGGGATCGGGTAACAGTTGTTTTTAATACACGACAAGCTCGAATATCTCCATCAATGTTTGACTAAAGTAAAAAAAAACTTTGGATGGGGCATTTAGATGGGCTTCAGAGTGCATAGCAATGTAGTCAAATCTACTCCGAACCATTGCTTTAAGACCTCAATGTATCATCACAAGCCTCAGGGTTTTGTCTGTGTATGTTTTTTTGACTCTCAAAGCTGTGGAACCTAAGACTGCCATTATATGACTGACAGACTGCTACGGTTTGAGTTAAAAATCTTTGTTTGTGTTCTACTGAAGAAACAAAGTCGCCTACATCTTGGATGCTCTTGGGGTAAGTAGATAAACATTCCATTTTCATTTTTGGGTAAACTATCCCTTTAAATGCTACACAGGACCAAGCAGTAAGCTCACTGCTGAGTAGTACATTGTATCTGTATATTGGATGAATTCAGTAATTCATTCAAGTTTATGATTAAATATCATGAATTGTATTTAACACTTGTTGGGCATATATGCTTAATGTACATTTCTCTGTCTCCAGATGGCATGGACCTGTTGGCTCTATTACTTCTCCAAGTTCATTGAGTTGTTGGACACAGTAAGTAATGTGTTTCTTATTACTTTGCTTCATATTACATTTGTCTATCTATTGGTGTCAGTTCTTTTTGCCATGTTAAATATGGCTCTTTTGTGAGGCTTACTTCTTCGGTTATGAAGGAGATTTAAAAGGACTTTTCAGTTTATTTTATAGTTGGTGTATGAAGGAAACGGCAGTAAGCAACTAGTTATTAGTGTTCTCTCAGGTTATAAAAAATGGAAGAAAATAGTGGTATTGTGAGCCAGAGACAAAAAACCCTGTTAAGTGATTAGGCGGAAAGATGGAAGAGAACATTTTTAGCCTTGTATCCCTGCAGTGCATACTTTGTAACTTTAAGCAATGTAACCTGAGCTCTGCTTACAGCATCTATTGCATGATTTTAGTTCCCAGAGAAAATTTTGACTCCTGTCAATGATTAACACAAATGGGGTAGTTGTGGTGGATTTTTATTGAAACTTCAAATAACATCATACTTATTGAGTGATTGGATCACAGCCATTTTAGGCCCTATTTACACCTACACAGTGTTTAGCACTGACCATGGGATAAGATCGCACAAAACGGGTGTTTAAAGGATTAGTTCACTTCCAGAATAAAAACTTCCTGATAATTTACTCGCCCTCATGTCATTGAAGATGTTTGTCTTTCTTTCTTAAGTTGCAAAAAAATTAAGGTTTTTGAGAGAAACATTCCAGGTTTTTTGTCCATATAGTGGACCAACGGGTTCAAATTGCAGTTTCACGGACAGAACGTTTCGCTAGATTAGACCCTTACACCATTGAAGTCCACTATATGGAGAAAAATCCTGGAATGCTTTCCTCAAAAGCTTTAATTTCTTTTTGACTGAAGAAAGATGGGTCTTTTCTGCCTCTTCTGGACAGGTTTTCTTTGTGCTGAGGAAAAAGCACAATCAGGTGACCTTCCTGCATGTCTTCCATCATTCCATCATGCCTTTCACTTGGTGGTTTGGAGTTCGATTTTCCCCAGGTATGGATTAGTCTCCTCTACAATTGCATGAATTCACTCAAAATACGTATTTTCTATAGATGTCTGTATGGTTGGATGTTGCAGGTGGTTTGGGGACATTCCACGCCCTTCTAAACTGCATCGTTCATGTCATCATGTATACATACTATGGACTGACAGCTCTGGGCCCTGCCTACCAGAAGTTTTTATGGTGGAAGAAGCATTTGACTTCAATACAGCTTGTGTGTACTACAACATTTTGATTTCCATTTGATGATGTTTCTTCACCTTTAATCAGAATATGGCAAATATTTGAATTTATAAATTATTCTTTATTATTTTTAATTATTTAATTTCTTAATTTTTATGTACAATTGAGGTCAAAAGTTTACATACACCTTGCAGAATCTGCAAAATGTTAATTATTTTACCAAAATAAGAGGGATCAAACACTGACCTGAATAAGATATTTCACATAAAATATGTTTACATATAGTCCACAATTTTTTTTTTTGTTCAGTGATAGTTCATGTGTTCCTTGTTTGTCCTGAACAGTTTAAACTGCCTGCTGTTTTTCAGAATCCTTCAGGTCCCACAAATTCTTTGGTTTTTCAGCATTTTTGTGTATTTGAACCTTTTCCAACAATGACTGCATGATTTTGAGATCAACATTTTCACACTAAAGATGACCAAGGGGGACTAATATACAACTATTACAGAAGGTTCAAACACTGACTGATGCTTCAGAATGAAACACGATGCATTAAGAGCCGCGGGTGTAAACTTTTTGAATTTGGAGAACCGGCTAAATTTAACTAATCTTGTCTACTGGACAACATGTAAGTATCATCTGTAGAGTCTGAAGAGCAGTACTAAATGAAAAAAATTATATATAAATTGAACATCCTTATTCTGTTCAAAAGTTTACACCCCTGGCTTTTAATACATAGTTTTTCCTTCTGAAGCATCAGAGAGTGTTTGAACCTTCTCTTGCATTTGAGTCACTCAGTTGTCCTTAGTGTGAAAAGATGGATCTCCAAATCATACAGTCACTGTTGGAAAGGGTTCAAATACACAAAAATGCTGAAAAAACTAAATAATTTGTGGGAATTCTAAAGGGCTTTTCTGAAGAACAGCAGGCAGTTTAACTTCAACAACACAGTTTTAAGAATCAAGTGTAAGTAAACTTTTGAACATGATCATTTTTATAAATTCAACTAATATTTTCTCTTGTGGACTATATGTAAATGTCTTTCATTTGAAATATCTTATTCAGGTCAGTACTAAATTAAAAATAACATTCATTTTATATGGCCGTTAATAAAATAATTAACATTTTGCAGATTCTAAAAGGCATATGTAAGCTTTTGACTTCAACTGTACAAATGTAATTTTTAGATTTGGTTTTAAAAATGATGTCCCATGTAGTCTTTTGCTGTTCATATTACCTTGTTACCAACTTGAGTTGTATTTGACACATTTGTATTTTTGCTTGTACTCTCTCTTCTCAGATCCAGTTTGTCCTTATAACCGTTCATATTAGCCAGTACTTCTTCATGAAAGACTGTCCTTACAAGTACCCCATATTCATGTACATCATTGCTCTGTATGGCATCATCTTCCTCTTCCTCTTCATGAACTTCTGGTACCATGCATACACAAAAGGCAAAAGGCTTCCTAAAGTCCTGAAAAACACAACCGTGCCACAGAACAACAATGACATACACCACAAGAAAGAATAACTGGTAGAGTGTGACTAACCAATCAGCAATGACAATCTACCTAAAACTGCCTTTTGACTACAGTTTTATAGGAATATTTGTAAGTACACCATAACATTTATCTTAATGCCCTGGGAAAAAAAACATTACTGTACAGACTGTGTGTTGCAGTCTGGGCTGGATCTTGCCTTTTACCCTCAGCTGGGCATCTGGGTTGAACTCTGGGTCATTGCCCTGAGGGGCGTTCCTGTTTCTACTCATCTTCCCTCACTGTTTTCTGCGTACTGACGTGTTTCCCCTTCCTGTTTAATGAGATGTGAGTCAGAGAGTCAGAAGCCTCCCAGCTCCTCACTCATGTCAGTCACATCATTTTTATTGCCATTTTAGGTGTATTTATATATTTATGTTCCCGTTTTTTGGCTATATCAGTAAATAAGATGAAAGCGTTTGGCAACTTTTTCTCCTCTTCCTTCATAAAAAAGCAGAACTGTGGGGAAAGATCTACTACAGTACATACACTAGGTGCTCTCTCCGTAATGCATATTTAAGTCTGTCTTTCGCCCTCCACATGTGACATTACGTGAATGGTAGCAGTACTACAACTGTCCTTGAAGGAACCAATGCATTGATCTCATCTTGCACTATTGGTGAAGAAGGACAGGAATTTGATTATCTTTTTTATTTTATATATCATGGCATCATGAATGTCTTGGGATGTTTTTTCTGGGACAGGAGTTTGCAATTTTTGTACGAGGAAATGTATTATGTTAATTAACTTTTAAATATTTATGATAAAAAAAAATAAATGCTGCATTCACTTATGTTGGTGGTTTTTATTTAGATTTTTTTTTTAATGCACTTTCTCATGAATTGGCTATACTTTGCGGAATTTGTCCCCAGAAGTGATCTAAATCTCTCAAATTCTGATCAAATGTAAGAAAAGTTTTCAGATAGGATTTGTGTAGGATTGTATTTTAATTTTTTTTTTCTCTAATATTTCTAGTATCTGTTCTCACCTTAAGAACACAGCTCCCCCATGTGGAGTAAAATGTAGTAACAGTCAAGGGGTAAACTGGTCTAGGAAATATTTTATATACTTTTAAAATAAACGCACACAACTTAATTAATTTGGCTGTGTAATGCAGGTGCATAGTTCTATAGGCAAAATAAAAAAAAATTGCACATCCTCATTCCGTTCAAAAGTTTACACCCCTGGCTCTTAATACATAGTTTATCCTTCTGAAGCATCAGAGAGTATTTCAACCTTCTGTAATAGTTGCTTATGAGTCCCTCAGGGGTCCTCAGTGTGAAAAGATGGATCTCAAAATCATAGTCATTGTTGGAAAGGGTTCAAATACACAAGATTACACAATAATGCTGAAAAACCAAACAATTTGTGGGACCTCACATGGGTTAATTCGCATGACTCCAGTCCATCATTTAACGTCTTGTGATGGAAAAGGATGTGTGTTTGTAAAAACAAATTGGTCTTAAAAACGTTTTTTGGTTTAAACCATTGCTTCCAGCTAAAATAAAAGTCCTTTATCCATAATATTGCTTTTTCCAGTAAAATCAAGAGAGAAACAGGGACTGGTCAAGCACAGTTTAAGTATAAAACAAACATGAAACTACAGCAAGGGCTGTTTTTTTTTGACTGGAGGAAGCGTTATTATGGATAACACCTGGTATTTTGGCCCGAAGCGAAAGTTAAAAAGTTAAAACGCCTTAATGATGGATTTGTTTATTACAAACACACAGCTTTTCCCTTTATAAGCCTTTAATTGATTGACTGGAGTCATGTGGATTATTGTAATGGTTTGTATCAGCTGTTTGGAGTCTCAATGGTGAGCAAGTGATGTAATGCTACATTTCTCCAAGTATGTTCCAATGAAGAAACAAATTCATCTATGGCTTGGGTGGTTTGGGTCAGTTTTCAGCAAATTTTCATTTATGGGTGGAGTGCTCTTTTAATTTCTGGGCATGGTTTTTATTTTGCCAAAAAGTACATCTTTATTATGTCTGGCCTAAGATGGTGTAAAACCTAAAATACAATATTTTTCCTACGCTTGTGTATTCAAAGTAAATCTGCTTCCTTGTGCAATGGAACATTGAAGCATGGTAAGTGATATTTTTGGAGATGTTTTAGTAGTAGAACAAACACACAAGAGCGACTGCCTCCCGCTTGCATAAAACAGGATAACAGAATTCTACTTACAGCATTTTTCACTGGAGCTTCATGGGTAATTTGGTCTAGCTGTTAGAAGTAGGTCACGCTTCTCAGAATGTGTGAACTAGCAGGTCAGACGAAATCTGGATTGCTGTGAATAATGCTCACTTTTGTTTGGTAGACCTCTGTCTTTGGCGTCTACACCTTGCACTTTGTCATTTTGAGGGGGGATCTTCTAATTAGATTAATTCGCAAAGTGCAACCCTTCTCAATGTCACTAAAGACATTACTGTCAGTGTCAAGCACTGCAGGGGAAATTAAATGCACTAATGAACATGTTAAATGCTCCACAGCCCTTTTTATCAAACTGTGTTATTTAAAAAATCAGCTGCATTTAGATATTTTGCTCCATTTAATGGCACTGCAATATCTTTATTGAATTTGACTGTTCAAACATCATCTTATGGATTGAATGACACGATGTGCATTTAGTTAGACAAATAAAGACAAACCAATTTTTATAGCCTCTAAGAATGTTGCTGACTGAAGGATTATGTCGAACAGACGTGGCAAATTGTTTACTGATGGTGATCCAACGCTCTTTACAGGGACTGCACAGCTGCATGATCATTACTGATTCAACAGATGCAGCTTTGGAGCCCGAAAATGTATTTAGGAAATGTTTATGCATACTCTGGGAAAGGTGATGGGTGTTAATGTCACTACATGCAGTTGTAAACTCTCTGTGGTTCATATCTAAACCAGTTATTTAGAGGTAGCCTACATAGAGGGATTTTAAATTAGCTTCTTATTAAAATGTGTACAAATGTAGGCTACTTGCTCGTGGCTGATATTTCATGCCCTCTGAGCTTCTGTGGTATTTAAATTACACATTACAAAGACGATACATTGATGTCCTAAGACACGAAACGATCGCTTTTTGCGAGAAACTGAACAGTATTTATATCATTTTTTTACCTTTGATACAAAAAATGTCCATCTGTCCTGAGAACGAGCAGCATCCGGCGCGTTACATGTGCACGCGCTCTGGCGTAGTATACGCAAACGCCGTAGGGGGAAATCGGTTAACAGTCAACAGTCGCGGATGAGTTCGCGCAAGCAAACGTAATCTTTTAGCTTTAAATCGGTTTGAACAATCAGGATAAGCGAAAGTTATTACTAATTTGAATAGCTGCTATACCCACAATCTCGTGCACTGTGTAAACAATGAGTGTCATATACACGCGACAGATCGCTTCCCGGAGTTTGCGTATACTACGCCAGAGCGCGTACATACGTAACGTGCCAGCTGCTGAGCTCGCGCTCAGGAGAGACTTGCTGCGTCCCAATTCGCCTACTTATACTATGCACTAAAAGTATGTACTCTTTTTGTGAAGAAAAAGTACATACTTTTGAGAATGTAGCAGAATAATAGGCAAGCTTTGGGACATACTACTTCGTCATAACTGCTGCTGTGGTGGATTTGGTTGGTAGTTCTGTGTTGATTGGATGGGCTGAGGTGTCGCTCATCCATCGATTGCTTTGGCCTGGCTAATGTGTTGTAGATGCTGGATGAGAGTGGAGTAAAAAGGAAACTGTTCACGGCTCGCAGTCTCGCTCCGTTTGTTCATTATAAATACGAATACAACATGGTGTCAGAGTGAGTAACAAACTGTTTTGTTGATACGAACTAGCGCGCAGCAAAAATTTGCATGCTGTCGGCATATGAAAAGATGGATCAGTTTAAGCCACCCTTGTCATTAATGCTAACGGGAAATCTAGCGGAAAATTGGCGGAGATGGGAGCAACGTTTTCGCTTGTATATGACTGCAACGGGTGCGACTGCCAAACAAGAGCCAGTCAAAATAGCCATTCTGTTACACACTATTGGAGAAGAGGCGTTGGAAGTGTACAATACACTCACCGTCAATTTAGTTGATGAAGAGAACGAGACGATGGAAGACGTGCTCACAGCATTCAGAAATTACTGCAGCCCACAAAAAAACGTTGTGTTTGAGAGGCATCAATTCTGGTCTCATCCCATGGCAGACGGAATTACAGTGGACAGATTTATTACAGAGTTGAGACAAAAAAGCAAAGACTGTGAGTTTGGAGCAAGTGAGAATGACATGCTCAGAGATAAGTTGGTGTTTAGTATTACAAACCCTTCACTCAAAGAAAGATTACTTCGTGAAAATGACTTGACATTGCACAGGGCTATTGAAGTTTGCAGAGCAACTGAGTTAGCCAAAACACAGATAGAGGCAATGAAAAATGCTGCAGTTGTCAAAGACTCTCAAATAAACGCTATAGAGAAAATGACAGAACTGAGAAAATCAGGTGTAAGACACAAAAGCAACAAAAAGCCAATTACACGAAGCTGTAGAAGATGTGGAAAGAGCCATGAGCCACGTCAATGCCCAGCCTTCGGTGCGGTATGCCATAAGTGTGGCAAAAGTAATCACTTCTCCAAGGTATGCCATGCAGCCACTCGCCATGATAGCAGACCAAAGACGATGCACAGCATAGAGAGTGAAACAGAATCCATGTACATTGGCACATTAACACACGCTCAAGTGCATAAATTGGAACATACAAAAGACAGTGCATGGTACACAATAGCCACCATCCGAGGTGTAGAGATAAAATTCAAACTGGACACAGGGGCAGAGGCAAATGTGCTACCTGCATCCATTATACAGAAGATTCCTGGTCCAGTTAAGCCACAGCCTACATCAACGGTGTTAGTAGCATTCGGGGGAATACGCTCCTCCCCGAAAGGTGTTGTGTTGCTGAAATGCAAGGCTGACAAAGCTACAGCCACATTACAGTTCTATGTGTCCGATCAATCAGACATGCCAATCCTTGGCAGAGCAGCATGTGAGCAGTTACAGCTGGTGAAACGGATTGAAACGCTAGCAAAAACACCGGTGTCAACCAAAGAAGAACTGATCAACAGGTATCCATCAGTCTTCACCGGGCTAGGTGAGTTCCCAGGAGTTCATCACATATATGTTGACCCGACGGTAATGCCTGTGATACATGGATGCAGAAATATTCCACTGGCTGTTCGCGACAAGCTGAAGGAAACTCTTCAAGATCTTGTGTGTAGAAATGTTATATCCCCTGTAACCGAGCCCACAGAATGGGTAAACAGCCTTGTCATTACAGAAAAGAAAAACGGGTCACTGAGGGTATGTTTGGACCCTCGTGATCTGAACAAAGCCATAAAACGCCAGCACTATTCCATTCCCACTCCTGATGATGTGTGCAGTAACCTGGCTGGAAAGTCAGTTTTCACCATTCTTGATGAGAAAGATGGTTACTGGCAAATTAAGTTGGATGAGCCATCCTCAAAACTATGCACTTTCAACTCACCTTGGGGCAGATATCGTTTTCAGAGACTCCCATTCGGCATCAAGTCAGCCAGTGAGGTGTTTCAGCAGAAAAACTGTGAGACATTTGGTGATATACAAGGAGTACACATCATTGCAGATGACATGATCATAGCGGCCTCATCAGAGCAGGAGCATGATGAGATACTTGATAAAGTCATGGAGAGAGCAAAAGCTGCCAAAGTGAGATTTAATGGCGATAAGATCCAGTTTAAGGTCAAGACTGTGAAATACATGGGGCACATCATCACTCCAGAGGGCCTGCGACCTGATGAGGCAAAAGTAAAGGCGATCACGGACATGCCACCCCCAGAGGATAAACAAGGCCTGCAACGTCTACTTGGAATGACTAAGTATTTAGCGCAGTACATCCCAAATGAAGCTTCGCTGACAGCGCCCCTAAGACAACTGCTTAGGAAGGATGCTGTATGGCAGTGGAATCCCCATCACAGCACTGCTTTGGACAATTTGAAGTCTGCTCTCACAAAAGCGCCTGTGTTGAGATTCTTTGATCACAAAGAACCACTAACGATACAGGCAGACTCGTCAAAGGACGGCTTGGGAGCCTGTCTTATGCAAGAGGGCCACCCGGTGTGTTATGCATCACGAGCACTCACTGACACTGAGCAAAGATATGCTCAAATAGAAAAAGAGTTACTCGCCATACTCTTCGCAGCAAGGAAGTTTCATCAGTACATATATGGCAGGGCAGTGATGGTGCAATCAGATCATAAGCCTCTTGAGAACATCATGCAGAAACAGCTGTGCAAGGCCCCTGCTCGGTTGCAGCGAATGCTCCTACAGTTACAGAAGTATGAGCTGAACATTGCATATACACCAGGCAAACACATGCATATTGCTGATATGCTGTCCCGTGCAACGGTGAGTAGTAGTGAGGCTGATGACAGCGGAGACCTCTATGACGAGAAAGTTGTACATGGCTTGGAGGCAACAGATGCATTGAGTCCACAAACACTTCAACAACTAAAAGAGGCCACTGTTGCAGACCAAGTGTTGCAAGATCTGTGTGAAAAGGTAGAGACTGGCTGGCCGCAGAGAAGACGCAGCATAAACAGCAACCTACACAGCTACTGGCCTATGCGACACAAGATTAGCGTGCAAAACGGCATTGTAATGGCTGGAGACAAGATAATCATACCTCACAACTTCAAAAAAGTCATCTTAGAGAAGCTACATATAGCTCATCAAGGTATCCAAAGAACGAAGGCTAAAGCCAGAAAATCCCTCTTCTGGCCTGGAATGGCAAGAGACATAGAGATGATGGTGGAGAAATGTGCGCCGTGCCAACAACTCCAGCCACGGCAACAAAAAGAGCCACTGATCACTCATGATGTTCCAGAATTACCATGGATGAAGGTTGGAGCAGATATCTTCGAGCTGAGAGGTCAGTCTTATCTATTGCTGGTGGACTACTTGACAAAGTATCCAGAGGTACTGAACATACCAGACAAATCAGCCCACACTGTCATACAAAAAATGAAGTCAGTCTTTGCCAGACATGGCATCCCGAAAGAATTAGTGAGTGACAATGTTCCATTTGCTAGTTACGAGATGCAGTCATTTGCAGCATCATGGGACGTCAAGCTCACATTCTCCAGTCCAGGATACCCTCAGTCCAATGGACTTGCTGAAAGAGCAATAAAGACTGTTAAGCATGCATTGAAAAAAGCATTGCATACTGGCACTGACCCACATCTAGTGCTGCTGTCACTAAGAAATACACCAGTGACAGGCATGAATGAATCTCCTGCACAAATGTTAATGGGTAGAGTCCTGCGGAGCACAATTCCGTGCTCTAGTGCTGTTCTCCAACAGTCGACCCCACAACACATACACAAAAGGCTGGTGGATTTGCAGTCTCGAACGCGGCGTCAGTTCAACCGTAATGCCAAGACACTACCTGAGCTGGCTCCAGGATCCACTGTACATATGCAGAGCAGACGTGGATGGGTGCCCGCTGTAGTAGTGCAACAGAGAGATGAGCCTCGGTCTTATACGGTGCAAACACCGGCAGGAAAGACATTCAGGAGAAACAGGCGACACTTGAGAAAGATACATCACAGTCTGTGCAAAGGCATTGATTCTGATGAACATTCGGATGAAGTATCCTCTCAGACACCCAGACCAGCTGAACAATCATCTGAAAATTCTCCAGTGAGAAAGGAAGAGCAGCCAACATGCCGTACAAGAAGTGGGAGAACAGTAATACGGCCATCTAGATATGATGATTATGTTATGGACAATTGAAAAAAAAGAAAAGAAATGAAAAGCAGAACACTACTCAAAGCAATTTGAATGGACTATTAATGTTCATAGTGTAAATATTTGGTGCAGTGCTTATAGTTACATGTTCAGTTAAAGCTACTGTTGATATACTTGAATATGCATATAAGGCGCATATAAGAATATGCAATTAGAGATAAATCATTGTTAGTTAAAAAGGGGGATGTGGTGGATTTGGTTGGTAGTTCTGTGTTGATTGGATGGGCTGAGGTGTCGCTCATCCATCGATTGCTTTGGCCTGGCTAATGTGTTGTAGATGCTGGATGAGAGTGGAGTAAAAAGGAAACTGTTCACGGCTCGCAGTCTCGCTCCGTTTGTTCATTATAAATACGAATACAACAGCTGCTGCGTCCCAATTCGCCTACTTATACTACGCCCTAAAAGTATGTACTCTTTTTGTGAAGAAAAAGTACATACTTTTGAGTATGTAGCAGAATAGTAGGCAAGCTTTGGGACATACTACTTCGTCATAACTGTGTCTGTAACGGACGCTCTGTTGCTTAGTTACCTTAATCCTGTCACTGTTTAAACTGCCCTGTCAATCATCACAGTTAACATTATCTACATTTCGTTTAATTTAATTTCCTACCGTATTAGAGAGAAATGAAGAGGCACGTTCTTTCAGGAGTCTTTCACACCGAGAACTCTGCTACTGTTTGCATAATTATGCATGTAAACGTTAATGACCAAACCTACCATTATAAAAGTTCATAATGTTGCTGCACATGAAATATAACGAGGATAACATTTAAAAAAATAGTTTTTATTAGGTTACACACTGATTATTTATCACTCAAACCCCTTTCTCTACCTGTCCGTTGGTCGTGCATATCCTCCATGTTTGTAGTTTTTTAACACTTTTTATGCGTGTTTGTAGTTCTAATCGAATCCTCGTTCACCGCGCAATGTATTGTGGGCAATATTAGCCGTTAGAGTGTGCATTGATCCGCACTTCGAATTCCGAAGTTAAGTAGTAGACCATCTGGGAATCTTTGGAATACTTTTTTAAGCATACTACGATTTGGGACATACTAATTCTATTTTCGAATACTATTTAGGACGGATAGTATGCGAATTGGGACGCAGCAACCAACCGTATTGTAACCGATCGTTTTGTGTCTTAGGACATCAATGTATCGTCACGAGCCGCAGGTTGTAATTTGGATTTGTCTGTGCATGTTTTTTTTTTTTTTTTTTTTTTTTTTACTTTTAAAGGTTTGGTGCCCATCCACTGTGACAGAGCGTGTTTAGGCCACGCCCACAGCGGACTCCTTGTTATTTCTGACTTATAACAAAAAAACAGAACAATATCTAAGATGCTATGAGACAAGGTGTACAGTAAACAAGCTAAAAAAACACATAACTACGTTTTTATTAGCTGTCGACCCCAAGAAACAAGTGTTTAAGGACACAAATAGTTGTGGATGTCAGGGTATTTCACGTTGGGTCATTCATTTGGATCATTTCTCCAACAAAATGAAGGTAAGGAAAAAGTGCACTGACATAGACCAATAAAATTTAGTGTCTTAATACATCTCCTTTCAGGGTGGTCAAAAAATCCTTTGACATGGTTAAAAATTATGAATGTTTACTGTCGCCGTTAAATTTCTCTCCAGCGGCTGTAGTTCTCAGAGTAATATGACACATTGCGCTCTACTTTTGTGTTCTTAAACACTCGTTTTTTTATGTTGACAGCGTATAAAAACGTAGTTCTGTGTTGTTTAGCTTGTTTACTGTACACCTTGTCACATAGCGGCTTTTAGACATTGTTCTGTTTTTTTGTTATAAGTCAAAAATTACAAGGAGGCAGCTTCCCGCAATACAAAGTCAATGGAGAGCGTTGGTTTGTTTTCCCCCCGATGGGCGTGGCCTTCAGATTTTGACGTGTGGCGCTCTGTCTCTATACCTGACAGACTGCAACAGTTTTAGTTAAAAATCTTTGTTTGTGTTCTCCTGAAGAAACAAAGTCACCTACATCTTGGATGCCCTGGGGGTAAGCAGATAAACATCACATTTTCATTTTTGGGTGAACTATCCCTTTAAAAGGAATACATTTATGTGTTCAGTTTTACAATCCCTGGCAAAAATAATGGAATCACCACAGTTGGAAGCTGTTCACCCAAATTTTTTACTTTATAACAAATAAACCAATTACAGATATGACACAAAACAGTTTTTGTTTAACACACTGGTTGTGTGAAAACATACCTCAAACAAATGAAATTAAAATAGATGAATTAATGGAAAATTAATTTCCATATCAAGCAGAGAAAAAAAATGGAATCATTCAATGTTGAGCAATTATGGAATAAGCTTGTAATTTGTATTTCTGAAACAAATAAATAAACATATTCAAAATGCTAATTAGTCAGCACTACTTAAAAAGTACTTACAGACCTTAACAAGCTGTTGAACTTGGCTAATTGTAAGGAAACATGTCCCCAACAAGAAAGCTGTCAGCTGAAATGATGGAAAGGATTATACAACTCCTTCAAGATGGAAATCCATCAAGGAGTGTGGCAAAAGAAGTTGGTTCTTCCCAGTCCGCTGTTTCTAAAATTTGGTGTAAGCATAAACAAAATTGAAAGATTATAAAATGACAACATACAGGCAGACCGAGAAGACATCAAAGCGTCAAGGCAGAAAACTCAAAGCAATTTCCCATGAAAATAGAAAATGCACGAAGAAACAACGACAGGAGTTGATGTGTGTGATAGAACTGTAAGAAACCGGCTGAAAGAAATGAGATTTACATTTAGAAATGGCAGCATTTACACATAAACAAATAAAAGCAAAATTAGAGTGGGCTAAAGAAAAGAAGTCGTGAAGTGTGAATGATTGGATGAAAGTGATATTCAGTGATGAATCACAAATCTGCAATAGACAAGGAGATGATCTTGTGCCGTTCTAATGAAATGTATAGAGGACTGCCTGAAGCAAACAAACCCAAATCATTTATAATATGGGGTTGCATGTCAGGTAAAGAACCAGGGAAAATGGCAATCCTTACCTCAACAGTTAATTCACAGGTTTACACTGAAACTTTGAACACTTTTCTCATTTCATCAATAGAAAAGAAGTTTGGTGATAATGATGTCATTTTTAGGATCAAAATGCATCGAAGAAGAATATTGTTGTTCATTAGTGAAGTCCATGCCCTAAAGAATGCAGGCTGTCATAAATGCTAGAGGAGGTGCAACAAAGTACTAATTGTGTTTTTTTGGTTGATGATTCCATAGTTTTTTTTCCTGTACTTGATATGGAAAATAATTTTTCCATTAATTAAAAGAGTTTCATCTTATTTGTTTGAGGTATGTTTCACATAACCAGAATGTTGAATTAATAACCAAAAAATGTTTGGTGTCATATCTGTGATTCTTTTATTTGCTATGAACTTGAAGTAAAAAAAAAACTGTGTGAACAACATCTAAGTATGGTGATTCCATAATTTTTGCCAGGGGTTATAGGCCTACATGAGGCTGAGAGGATATAAAACGACACTCCTTCGTTTGCGAATCATTTTTGTTTCTAACCAATGATTCAGAACATGTGTCAAACGTCCAAAGTCATGTGATTCATTAAAAGAGCCTTCTTTATGTCATACTCTGTCGATTTCTGTTCTCTGTAAACTAGAGAATCATGCAAGTACACTGAAATCGCCCATTGGACCAGTGTCCTGGGCCGTGCAGAGACCTTTAAAGGGGCAGGTGCTCAAAGTATAAAAAAGGGCATCTGAAAGAAGGCATTAAAGAGCCCCTCGGGTCCATCACCTCATTGTAGGCATCCAGTTATTATGTAACAAGTAACAATGTCATTAATAAGACAAATTATGCATAATTTGAAGTTTTAATTGCGTTTCAGGACTCAAACAACAGAATCAGTAATATTTTTTCACTATAAAAGGGGCTCCATAAATAGGGCTGTGCTCAAAACATCAGTGCAGCAATACTGTACTGTATATTGTGACACATTCCTTGCTGATATATGACCATGGACCACAAAACCAGTCATAAGTGTATTTTTTTCAAAATTGAGTAAATAAGCTTTTCATTGATGTATGGTTAGTTAGGACAATGTTTGTCTGTGATACAACTATTTGAAAACCTGGAAGCTGAGGGTGCAAAACAATCTAAATATTGAGAAAATCGCCTTAAAATTTGTCCAAATGAAGTCTCAGCAATGCATTTTACTAGTTTATGGTATATTTATGGTAGGAAATTTAAAAAATATATTCATGGAACATGACCTTTACTTAATATCCTAATGATTTTTGCCATAAAAGAAAAATATATAATTTTGACCCATACAATGTATTTTTGGCTATTGCTACAAATATTCCTGTGCTACTTAAGACTGGTTTTGTGGACCAGGGTCACATATATGTATTATTACAGTGGCCTCTAGCAGCCAATGCTGTGAAGCAGTTTTGAGAAAGAAACGGAACACAAAAGACCATTTTAATGTTTAAAAGATAAAAAATATTTTCCTTGGACCTATTAATTTTGATTAGAAATTGTTGTGTATTAAATTGTCAAACCTAAAGATTTTCTTCTCTCTGTTAAACACAATAATAAAGAACAGCTGTTATATTAAACTCTGAGTGGTCACTATTGAAACTATATGTGGCCCCTGATGTATTGTATTGTAAGATTGTAGACAACAGGCTTTACTGCAGAGTATAGAAATAAAACAAACATATTAAGGAAAGAATTTTATTTCACTATTTAAAATATTTTAAATATCAATTTAAGGCAATTTGTGACCCTTTTTAAGAGCCGCAGAAGTAAAATGAACTGTATGAGTAGGATTTGACAATGTATGGTAGAATATTAAGGCATAAAATGGCATGATTTATAATTCACATACAGCTTCACACAAAACAAAACAAAATATCTTATACAATGGAATTTTAGAAGGCACATTAACTTCTTTCACACAACTGTGTTTGCTGCATAACAACGTAGGTCGATAATTGCAATAATTTGACCATAAAGAGCTGAAAAAATGTGGAAAAGAAAAAGTCACTCTCTGTCACAAGGGGGCGCTTTAAGAGCGCTGAAATATTAAGGTTTCCCTAGTAATGGCTGTATACAAATCAGCATTAACGCTGTTTTATCAGGCAATAAATGAAAATGACAACAACATGTTTCTGAGGACAGTCGGTTCCCTTCAGATACATTCATATAAAGACATCAGTGTTGACTTTGAAACCTACAGCATGCATATTTATTCAATGACATCATTGCCTTTTGAAGATTAATGCAGCCCTATGGCGATTTTCGTCTTTCCGTCCCCAACTTTAAGACCTCTTAAATTATAATTAAGAATTTTCTTATACTATTTAACATATTTAAAACTTTTTATTGCCTTAAATTTGATACAACTAAATTGAGGAGTTTTTAAGGACCTGCAGGTGCCCTACTTTACGATGGCCCGTCGGGCAGCCGGTCAAACATTTTAGTAGCCCGACTGGAAAACACAATAGCCCCAGGACGTCGGGCTAGCGATTTTGCGAGCCCTGCATTACATTAAAAAAAAAAAAAAAAAAAAAAAAAAAAAAACCACACCTTTGACAGAAGGGCACTTTGGGCATCTGAGCAAAAGGGGCGGGTGCTCGAGCACCCTCCGCCCCCCACCCCCTGCACGTGCCTGCCAGTGTCTATGGTTTTTACCTGATGGGATCAGCTTTATAATTATTTAGACATTAAATAAGAATTTTGTGTAATTAAAAAGAAGGGTAGTGGTTAATAGGTTCTTAGTCTACATAAAACAAACAAAACCACACTGCAAAAAATAAAATAATATAATACATACACTTCATATTTAATGGTATTTGATTATGTTAATTGCTTTTAATGTATTTAATTCTCAATAAAACATTTATTGAATGTTTTATGGGTTTGTAAAAACTGCATATTCGGTCTAATTTTTTGTCGCATACACACGGTTTTGACCAGCAGGCGTCACCAGCGTGTGGTGAATCATTTTGCAAAACATCTGATTCAAATGATTCGAAGCTTCGAAAGGATTCGTTTCTCCCATTACTAGGCTAATAAGTATCGCTGATCATTGCATATTCAGACATACAAAATATCAGGTGCATATCTATTTCAAGACGTTAACGAAAATTAACAAAAAAAAAAAAAAAAAAACATGGTTAATGTAGTTAAACCATGGTAATCAAAACTTAGCCATGGGATTTCTACACTAACTATAGTTTAACCATGGTATTTGTAGTAAAACTATGATTATACAAATGGTAATCAATACATAAAAAACATGGTTACTGCGCTACAATTAGTACCATGGTTTCGTGAGGGAATATGGGCGCGGCCATGTGGAACTTGAATATGCGAGGCTTCCGGTGTGATTTGCTTCCAGTTATTTTACCTTTACAAAAACAGTATTTATCATGTTTTAATGTAGTATCATATTTAACACACTGGTTTGTATCGCAAATAATGTTAGTGTTTAATGTACTTTGTAATTGTTTTTCTTGAGGGGCTTTTGACTCGAAAGTCTTGCACATTCAAAAAACGTTAAAAAAACGGCTTGCTTCTGGTGGATAGAAAAACGGGCTCATACGGGCTACAAGTTATGCTTGTATGTTTTGATTTGATTTACTAAAAAGAACCTGTTTGTAATACTCCTTTGTTCATGAATCCACCTTATTTTTCCTGTGAGAACGGGATGCAGCCATTTGTAAATTTTATGTCTGGCTTCGGTGTCATCCACCTTCAGCTATTTTTAGCTGTGCAAAACAGCAGGTTTTGCTGCTTGATATTGCAAACTGGTGTTTCTTACTATTTTTTAATGTATTATCTTAATTATGGACACACTGGTTTGTAGTGA
Source organism: Garra rufa (assembly GCF_049309525.1). NCBI lineage: Eukaryota > Metazoa > Chordata > Actinopteri > Cypriniformes > Cyprinidae > Garra > Garra rufa. The sequence continues at coordinate 30,784,631 of NC_133375.1, read as the reverse complement.
AAACAGTATTACCATTTACTGCATTTTGTTATTCTTCACATTATTTCTCTACTGCAGCTAATGAACCGGAAGTTCGGCACATTTACGAAAAAAAAAAAAAAACTGCTTACTTCCCTGGCGATAGAACTTTTGATAGAAAGGTATGTAACAAAACATGGTCAGGTCAAAGTGTCAAATCAAATCTTTGGTCCCAAATTTTCATATCATCGCTGGTCCACTGTATGAAGAATTTTTGGGTATATGTCACAGTTTACTTATTTTTATTTTTTGCTATCCTTACTTACATAAATGAACTATAATGTTCTGTACCCACTAGTAAAAAAAATGTCAACAATTATATCTGGTGTCTGAATAATTTTTGGTTTGACTGTAGCTGGTCACTGGCATTGATTCACCTGCTTCATTGGATTTAAAAGAGTTGCTGTTAGTATCTTTCAAATGATTCAAAATGAGGATGGTTTTTACTATAGATCATTGTTTTTGTATTATTTTTCGTTTCGTTCGTATTTATCGTTTCGTTTTGTATAAAGCTTGTACAGATTTTGTTTTTGTCAAGATGGATAAAGTGTTGTCAACACTTTAACACTTTAACATGTCAACACTTGACATGACATCAGCATCATCCATCTGGACTTGTCTAATAGGTTTGTGTTTGTGTGTCTTAATGTTTCGAGCAGATGGGAAATCATGACAGACATGGCTCAAAAAGACACAGCTCAGTGCTGTGTTCACAATATTTATAAATCCCACTGACGTTTGCCGTGTCCGTAAATGTAATACCCTGATAACTCAGTTTCCCATCAAGCATTCTGTAAACAATAACAAACATATCGCATAGTAACTTCAGACAGTGCCTCACAAAAATGTTAGTAATGAGTTCATTTAAAGTGCATCGTATATCCAAGAGTTATTTATTACAAAATTATAAAAAAATGATTTGTTTGCTTCCCTAGCCCGCTTGAAGATGGTTAGATCCTGAGAACATAAACTACTGGGGTGAGACAACTAGACTGTGACGATATAGAGCAGATTAGCTCCATATGTGTGTCATTATTTGTCATTTATTATTATTATTATTATTTGTTTTAATGTTTTATTACACATTACTTAGTAATACTTGATTCTGATTGGGTGATCGTGGCATTCACTGGTCAGATATTTCCACCATTGTCCACTTTTTCAGCCTCATTGGTTCCGGAAATATTTTTTCCATTTATTTTTCCCATGGAGATTTTTGAAAAGTCATCAGTCAGATATGAGGTACAGTCAAACCAAAAAATTTTCAGACGCCTTCAACATTTCTCACATTATCATAGTTTATTCACTATGGTTTAGAAAATGATAATAAAATGTGACAAGAAATCAGAGTTAAACTGTGTTAGAACAAATTCATTTGAATAACGTCAGATAACTTTGCCCAAACATTTTTGTACGTTGCTTTTTTACACAGTTTATTCTTAAATCGCTTTGCTTTTCATAAGAGCTCCACTGATTTTTGCCATTAAGCCATGTTGTCACAAACCATCAGCTTGAGTTCAATTAACAACATCTTTTTCCACATGACGTTGGAAGTGTTCAATAGCTTGTTTGTGGCTTTGACTTTAAGGTGTATGCTTATATAAAAATTGACTTCTACATTTTTCAGAAGAGAAGTACGAAGTGTGACAACTTGCCCCGCTCATTCCTGATCACCAACAAGGAGGCAGAGAGACCAGTCAGAGGGCATGTGAAATGAGCACCGCAGCCTCTAAAGGGACCACAGAGGTAAACGGTGTGAGTAGCACCACTGATGTCTGATGTCCAATTTTGATGATTCATTTCTAAAAGAAAACCCTCAGCTGATTGCAATATTCCCATGGTGACACAAACACTCTTGTGGCTCTCGTGCTTGACTGTTTGAGACGTATAAGCATTCCGCTGTGATGCTGCAGTGGCCCCTGCTTTTTAAAACATCTCTCCAGTCTCTGCTGGCTACTGCTGGAGACACTTTAGGGAGGGGTGGGGGGGAAGCGGAGCTGAGAGCTCTGATTGGCTGAGAGGCTGGGAACTCTGATATTCTTCAGTCCTTAAACCAAAGAGCATCACAGCACAAGGCACAGTGTCACAGGAAGCAAAGGGGACTTAGACATTCTGTTTTGTTTCAGCTGGACTGTATCGCAGTGACTGTCAGGATTGGTCTCTGGAGGATTGCATCTGTCATTTCCGTTCCTTTTCTCTTTCTCCCAGGAGAAGAGTAAGTTCCCATTCACACTTTATTCACTCCCTTTTTCTTCTATATGTACTCTACCTCCCAAAGGTAGAGAGAGAATGTTTCTGTACCCTACGAACCTGTCTTCTCATGCTTTTCTCACTGTCACCGTCCATCTGTCCGCTAGCACGTGTCTTTACAGCATGTTTATAATAAGAGGCAGGTGCAAGGTGACTTTTGGGCACCTGACCTGTTCAGCTAACTCATCGCTGCACTGCATGCAAAGGTTTCTTTTAGAAGAGATTGACGTTTGGTGGCTTTTGCATCCTTTAATCTATAAATAGAGCACCCCAAAGCTGCCTGCACTCACAGTGAACCGGAATGTCTTATTGTATAATAATCATAGTAAAGAGTGAGGCATTATGTTCCACATGTGCTTCTTCATCGGGGCTCGTGGCCAACTGACAATACTGTAGCCGCTCTTTTGTGTTTTCCTTCCACATGTCAGTGTTTCCCCTACTAAATGAAGTCATGTGCGAATTCAAGCCCATGACTATGATTTTTGCTTACTAAAAACTCAGTATTCAGAGTACGGAGAGTTTTACATAAAACAGTATGTTTTATTCTGACCATCCCTGTTATGCTTGTCATAAAAATAATATAGAACATAGAAATTGACATAAAGGTGTCATTTGTTAACATTAGTTAATGTATCAGCTAACAAGAATGAATAATTGACAATACATTTATCACACTATTTATTAACCTTTGTTAATGCTAGTTACTAAAAATACAGTCGTTCATTGTTTGTTCATGTTAGTTCAGTGCATTAACTAATGTTTACACAACTTGTGGTTTTAATAACGCATTAGTAAATGCTAAAAATTAACTGTAAGAATGCTGTAGAAGTATTGTTCATTCTTATGTTAACTAATGAAACTTATTGTAAAATGTTACCACATACTGTACAGTTGAGGTCAAAAGTGTACAGCCCCCTTTCAGAATCTGCAAAATGTTAATTATTTTAGCAAAATAAGAGGGATCATACATGTTAAAATGCATATTATTGTTTATTTAGTACTGACCTGAATAAGATACTTCACATAAAAGATGTTTACATATAGTCCACAAGAAAAAATTATAGTTAAGTTTATAAAAATTACCCCGTTCAAAAGTTTACATCCCCTTGATTCTTAATACTGTGTTCTTACCTGAATGATCCACGGCTGGGTTTTTGTTTGCTTAGTGATAGTTGTTCATAAGTCCCTTGTTTGTCCTGAACAGTTAAACTGCCTGCCGTTCTTCAGAAAAATCCTTCAGTTCCCACAAGTTCTTTGGTTTTCCAGCATTTTTGTGTATTTGAACCCTTTCCAACAATGACTGTATGATTTTGAGATCCATCTTTTCACACTGAGGACAACTGTGGGACTATTACAGAAGGTTCAGATGTTCACTGATGCTCCAGAAGGAAAAAAAGATGCATTGGAGATGTTTTTCTTTTTTTTTTTTCATTTAGTACTGCCCTTCAGAGGCTTCAGCATATAGTTACAAGTTTCCCAGAAGACAAAATAAGTTAATTTACCCTGATCTTCAAATTCAAAAACCATGTAAATTTACCATGTAAATGAAAGTAGATTACCCAGTTTAAAATGATGCATTTATTGCACATAACAACATGTTATATATTCAGTTTTACACCCTAGAAATCATGTACAAAGCAAACTGAGCTTTATGAATCAACAAATTCAAGATACGCAAGTAAAGATTCCCAGATTTGGAAAATCCCTTTAGTTTACCAGCAATTACCTATTTTTGGCCATGTGCAACTCGAACTACTAGTTTCTTATAATTAAAAAAAAAAAAAAAATCACACAGTGTACTTGAATGTTGACAAGATGTCAAAACAAGACTTTCATTCCCCGAACCAGTGTTTTTTAATAACAGGAGTTGTAAGAATTCAGTGTGTTCTTTAACGATGTGCAAAAATGCTGAATCTGAAACAAGAAAACGTTCAAAAGGGTGTGTGATGATATATGATGTCAAGAAGGCCAGCTAATGATGTCATTGATGACACCACCCTTCCCCTCTAAAACATCTGGGCTCCTAATCGGTTCCTTATGACATTTTAAAGCACAATATCGGAGCATTTATAGCCATGCTGGGTAATTATTACTAGTAACAACCGGCCTTAAAACTTGTAAGGGGTAAAGTCCCCTGCTGTTCCTTAACACGTCTCCCTCACGAACTGTGAATGTTATACTTCAAAAGCTTGTGTGCGCGGAGGAAACCAAGGACCTCATTTAAGCGTCCACCTTTTGTTGGCTGTCCGATGCCCTTTGAACACTTAAACCTTTGTGTAAACGTCTCCCATGCAAATCGCTCTTTGTAGTTCACTGAAATATCAGGGACGGGGAAGTTGGCTGTGTTTTGATTGCTCTTGGTAACAGATGTTTTTTTCCAACTCCTTTGCCATCGCTTTCCACAGTGTATAGTCTGAGCCCTCATTAGGTACAATTAAGGTAGTATATTTTATTTCAAACATATTAAAATTGGTTGGAAAATATGCAGGCATGTCTGAGAATCAATGATCCAGGCACTCAAGACAAGCACATGTCCACGCTGTTGTTTCATGCAAACGCAATGAATTACATAAATTCGTGCTTTAAAGGTCAAACTGAGCTGAGTGCCAAAGCTGACAGTTTGCTTTTTCCGTCATGTAAGTGCTATTTGGGGGCATATGCCCGCACCAGAATCTACCTGGCTAATTCTCAGCCGTTAAATCTGTGTGAGGATGGAACATGAGAGGAAACTAGTAAGGGACCCTCAGGCGGCGACGAGAGCGAATGAACTATGACAGGCCAGGCAATCTAGGCAAGTCTAGGTTGCTCTTTTTTATGTTAAAAGTGCACTCGGAATTGTTTTGGAACATTTGGAGCAGGATTTACTTGAGAAAAGTACACCGCTTAGTAATTTCACTCTGTAATTGCTTTAAATATCACAAATAATTTCAGAGATACAGCCAGTAAGACATTAAATTAAACATGACATTTTGATATAAATAGACTCAAATAGTATTTTCTTATAACACGTGGTCCAGTAAGTTGTCTAATTTGTGTTGAAATTGAATAGTACTGTTAAATCGTCAAAATATAAACACTCTAGTCATATTAGTAGCCTAATTAAAGTGGTTTTATTTTTAATGTTCCAGGGCGCCACATGGAGTTACACGACCAGGTCAATACTACTCTCTTTATCTTTAGCCCCTCTTTTTTAGCAATAAAGTAATGCTGGCTGAGTAAAAGATAAGGAAACATTAAGGAAAATGTTTTGTGCATCCACACAGCTAGGTGTCAGTATAACTGGATGAGAATTTGAATATTGTACATGTTTTAATGGGAAAAGCTTGTCTGCATTATATTAATGAAATGAATGAGATGGCATTTGCATTTACATTTAATCCTGTTTATTACAGGCTAAACAGGCAGGTTGCTGTTTACATATGTGACCCTGGACCAGAAAACCAGTCATAAGGGTCAATTTTTTCACCTGAAGGATGAATGTATGTTTGTTAGGATAGGACAATATTTGGTGGAGATACAACTATTTGAAAATATGTATTCCGAGGGTGCCAAAAAAAATCTAAATATTGAGAAAATCGCTTTAAAATTGTCCAAATGAAGTTGCAATGCAAATTACTAATCAAAAATTAAGTTTTGATATATTCACGGTAGGACATTTACAAAGTATCTTCATGGAACATGATCTTTTCTTAATATCCTAATGAAAGAAGGATTTTCTAGACAAGTAAAAATTATTGTCTTGTTTTTAGAAAAAAAAAAAAAGAGTCAAAATTAAGTTTTTGCTTAGAACAAGCAAATTAATCTGCCAATGGGGTCAGCAAAAATATCGTATTTCAAACAAAAAACAAGATTATTTTTCTTACCCCATTTGCAGATTATTTTGCTTGCTTCAAGCAAAAAAGCACTTAATTTTCACTTGTTTTTTTTCTGAAAACAAGACAATAATTTTTACTAGTCTAGAAAATCCTTCTTGATTTAAGACTTTTTAGATATTTTGGCTGGAATCAAGACAAAAAATCTAAGAAAAGCATTTTTTGCAGTGAAAAATCGATAATTTTGACCCACACAATATATTTTTGGCTATACAAATATACCCTTGCTACTTAAGGTCACACATGTCAAGGCTGTTTTGTTCTGTTAACATGACAGCACCTTAACATGACAGCTTCTTGATCTTACATCTAAAAAAAGTTCCTCTTTTCTTTTTGCCCCCTGACAATATATTTGGAATAAAAAAGCCTTTGCTCATTTTCCATTTTAAGATTGTGTTTTAATATAATCCTTCATTTAACATCCTGTGCGCAGAGGTTGAAAAGCCATTCCTGGAACTCCATCAAAAAGAAAACAGTGCAGCCATTTTTTCCCAAACTCTCTCATGACATGTTAAAAAGTTCAATAGCCTCAACAAAAACACAGATGGCAAGGCAACATGGGAGTAAGTGACATTTAAAGATGCAGTAATGGTGATGCTGATATACAAAAGTTACTATATAGTGGGGGTGTGTGAGCCGCAGCATGCTAAATGATACATATAAAGACTTCTGGTTTCCAGTTGATGGTTATATTTGTATAAGTTAGATGTGCAATTGTGCGTATGACAGGACATGGCTTTTGCCTTTGCGGTGTAAACATTTCCTAAGCATACAAACGTCATTCTTCCTTGCAAGGAGCGCAAGGAAAATAACTTTTGAATAAAAACATCAACATGCCGTATGCGTGAATTAAAGATCATTTACTTTATAGAGGCTGCTGTGGGTTGTGTGTGATCATATCAACCACTAGCGCTTGATGGATTTCTTTGGCCGAAAAAAAAAAAAAATGTGGAAAAGGTTGTGTTTTGCTTCCCATGGAAAATATTCTATAAACAATAATTGACATATGCCTATTTTAGCCTGTGACACTCACAAATATTTGCCTAGGGAAATAATTGTCAGAGAGAGAGTTTACATTTTCAGCAGTTACTGAGACATGGGGCCCGCTTTCTAAAAACACTGTATTTTCCACTGTAAATAGTACAATGTCAAGGGAGCTGTAGTAGTTTTATGACATTTCTAGATGAAACCTTTCACTTTTAGTACAAGTTTTGAATTATACTTATTATTCTGTTCTTTTAATCAATGTTAATACATCGTATATATATACATATGTATTATATATATAAAAAAAGGTCTGTTTATATCAATTTTTGCTGCAGATTCAGCGTGCTAAACACGTGTTTTGAATTGATTCTATAACAATATAGCCACTAGATGGTGATAGAGACTACAGGTTTTGAATACTATTGTGGGGAACAGCTTGTCACTGGAGCAGTACCCTCAAAAGGACACTTATGTACCTTCTTTACCACTGAAAGGACCATATTAGTACCTTAGTACTAATATGTAATAATATGTACCCTAAGGTTGTAATATGTAAAGTTGAAGTCAAAAGTTTACATACACCTTGCAGAATCTGCAAAATGTTACTTATTTTATCAAAATAAGTGGGATCGTACAAAATGCATGTTATTTTTTATTTAGTACTGACCTGAAGAAGATACAGAATTTCACATAAAAGACGTTTACATATAGTCCACAAGAGAAAATAATTCTGAATTTCCCACAAATTCTTTGTTTTTTCAGCATTTTTGTGTGTTTAAACCCTTTTCCAACAATGACTGTATGATTTTGAGATGCATCTTTTAATGCTGAGGACAACTGAGGGACTCATATGCAACTATTACAAAAGGTTTAAGGGCTCATTGATGCTCCAGAAGAAAAAAGATGCATTAAGAGCCAGGGGGTGTAAACTTTTGAACAGAATGAATGTGTGTACATTTTTCTTATCTTCGCTAAATATCATAGTTTTAGTACTACTAGTCAGAAGCTACAGAAGATACTTACTTGTTTCCAAGAAGACAAAATAAGTCAAATTTACCCTGATCTTCAAATTCAAAAAGTTTTCACCCCCCGGCTCTTAATGCATCATACTGAAAAACCAAAGAATTGGTGGGACCTGAAGAACAGCGGGCAGTTTAACTGTTCAGGATAAACAAGGGACTCATGAACAACTATCACTAAAAAAACATTCAGGTACCAACACAGTATTAATAATCAAGTGCATATAAACTTTTGAATGGGGCGAATTTTATAAATTCTGTTATGAACCATTTAGGGTTAAAGAAGGTACAAAGTTGTCCCTTCGAGGGTACTGTCCCAGTTTATCAGTGAGTGTGAGACATTTTATGTTGCGCTGCTATTTGCAATATAACTAGGGAAATGCTCTGTAAAAAAGGTTGTTTATAGCATTCTTTCCAAATTTTGTTTTAGTAAGTTTCATACTTTCATTTCGCAAGTTTAGCTTTTCTCATTCTGTATATTTGTGCTAAGTCTGTTGAACAAAAGTGTTATTTATTTATTCTTTCTTTTCTCACTACACTCTTAAAATAAAGATTCCATAATAGGTTTTTCAAGCGATGCCATAGAAGAATTATTAAGACTGAAGTCTAAGGAATATTTGAATTATCTAAAGAACCTTTTCCTCTATAAAGAACCTTTTGTGCAGTGAAAAGCTTTCACAGATGTTGTTGGAAGGTTCTTCATGAAACCAGGTGACAAAAACACTGTACTTTTAAGAGTGTATAGTCCCTACAAGGACATTTTGCCCTACTTTTTGGGTAAATTGCCCTTTTTACTGCCTTTTTATATGATTTTAAATTTTAACTATTTCTTACAAATACAATTTTTTTTCAGTATAACAATCGTCATTATATATTTTGAAATCAGAAAAAAAATCACATTTTCCATAAGGATGCTTTTAGCCCATTGCACTCTAAAGCTTTAGGCCATGTTCAAGTTTGTGAAGTTTTAAGCTGATTACGTTTTCAGGAAAAAGAGTATCCTTGTGAATTACAAGTTTTTCTTCAAATCAGCAGAACTGCTTCTGCAAAAGACTTTCCTACCCAAATAATAATACACTGACATGAATAATCACCCACCTTTATAATGGAAAAATTACATTATGTTTTCAGTTCTAGAATACCTATAGGAATAGGAATAGGAATCTCTATTTAATAATATACAATTATGGATTTACATCTCTATTTTTAAACTGAGGATGCCTAGGAGACATTCTTGAAATGCTACCTTCAAGTTGTAAGATTATTCAAAGCATCAAGGACTTGTCAAAGATTCATTCTTTTTTTCCCTTATTGAAAGTGACTTTGTAGAGCTGGCCAACTTCAAATAGGACAGAGCTTGTTCTGCCTCATGAATAATTTATGAAACTCTAATTTAAGAAAGGCATGCAATAATTCCAAGGTCAAATCAAATAAATACAATCATTATCCTAAATGTAATGAGAAATGTGACACAGCCCTGTGTGTGCACGCTAAAGTCTTTGCTTTTGAAAACAGTTAGACTTTCTTTTTCATGCAAAACTAGCTCTTGAACCGTTGGTTCCTAGATTATCAGCTTGTCCCCAAGGACCACAAACTCACTGATGAGAAGAAAAGTACATTTATTCAAATACAATTTCTGATGCCAGAACTGCACAAGATGTTTTTGTATTCTGGTAGTAATCAAAATAGCACCTTAAGCCAAAATGTTGACATTTGGTGACATTTGGTGTCTATTATCACCTTATTTCACTAGAGTCTCGTGGTTTTTGTAATGGCAAACCTTCTTTTATTTTCTTTGTTTTAGGACTTTCTGCGTTCTGAGGCTGAAACCTCAATTTTTATCTGGGGGTCAAACAATGCAAGAGAATGCCTGCAGCGGAGAAACTCAACTGGAGAGCGTGAGTGCACTGAAATCATTTATGCCATACACATGCACTGACAATTAAAATCAATATGTGTAACTTTTATTGATTGCACTGGACATTTTACAAGCATTGAGTAGTTATTGGAGTCGGTTAAGAGGGTTATTTATCATCATTGGGCACCAACAGACAGAGCAGCTAGCTTTGGTTAAAACTCAGAACAGATGGTACAGGTTCAGATGATTTTTCACGGAGATGTTTTCACTTGAAGCAAACAACCACAAAGGGAATGTTGCTGCTTTCACCTGTGATAAAGTACATGGTCTCTTGAAACCTTGCCTACAGAAGGGTTTATGACTGTTGTTACAAAAAAGCATTACCTTAGAAATCGGTTGCCGTAAATGGGTTATATATCACTTACAGTTTTGTGGCAGTGATTAATGACCGGAACTGTAAACCAGTGGTGGTCCAAGATTGAAACCCCTAAGGCACTGACCCATGAACTGGAGTGTTGCTGAGTTTCTCTACCACCTTTGTGTCCTTGTGCAGCACTTAAATGTGCAATTTTTGCACATTTTCTGCCATATGGAGAATGTGTGTGCATATGTGTACTACAGTTCAAACGTTTGGGGTCAGTAAGATGTCAGTAAGATGGGGTCAGTATTTATTTATTTATTTAAAGGTGACGCATCATGAAAATCTGACCTTTTCCTTGTTTAAGAGCTATAAACGGATCCCCAGTGCATCTACCAAACTCAAAAAAAAAAACACGAAGGACAACCGAGCAACTGGGTGTAACAAGGAAGGTCAGACTGAGACGTGCGGATCCAGTTGCAGCATTTTATTGTCAAGATCGTAGTCGGGGCAAACAGGGTCAACACCAGCAAACAACAACAGCGAAGATAATCCAGAGAGTAAACCAGTAACCAAGCGTGAGTCAAAAACCAAATGGGCAGTCCAAAGTAACAACAGAAACAAACAGAGAAAACAAGGCAAAACAGGAAACAAAACCAGGGATAAACTAGGAAACTCTGAAAACACGGAGACTAGGAAACTGGGAAAACGCTTAGAAATGCAGCCAGGGCAATACAAGACTTCGCGAAGAAGCTGAGTGTGAGAGTGGCTTAAATGCTGTCCGTGTGATGAGCTGCAGCTGTGTGTGTGTAAGAATGAGCTGCAGGTGAATGCAGTGATTGGTGCAGTGGCTTGTGGGGGCTGAAGTCCATGAAGTGTAGTGCAAGAGTTAATGATGACAAGACGACCAATACGTGACACTGGGTTGGTAGGCCTTTCTCTACATGTGAAAAATTAGCCCCTCAGATTTTGCTGCTCCCGTGATGTAGAAAGGGGATCTTATATTATAATATTACCGCCCCTTAATCTGCACATTTTCAACCATGTCACCGCCATTTTGTTTTTCGCAAGTAACAACGGTGTACTCAGTCCCAGCCTCAGTGGAGATAAGAGAGCAGTGGATTTATTGATTTATCTACTTCATTCCATTTAATGTCTGGATACTGGATTCTGATTGGCTGGCAGGTATGCAGTAAAACCCTTTAATGCACAGGTAGTTCCAAGTCAGTTTAATCACCGTTCCGTATTAATCCACACTAACGCACACAAAGAGTGAGAGAGACAGAGAGAGAAAAAGAGAGGTCAGAGATAGCATTGCGCTGCGGACATCGTAAACTTGTTGTCAGAGCTTTCCCTCGATTCTTATTAATAAAATAGCCTAGATACTAGATCGCTACATTATATTGCTCAGCAGCGAGGTGGTAAAACCACTGTTTTTGAATTAATTAGTTGTTTGTAGAGAGAGACGCACAGTTGCGCAGCATTCAGGTAACATGCACAACTGTCATCTCTCTCTTTCTCTCTCTCTCTCTCTCTCTCTCGATAGATCGATAATTTATTGAAATAAATGCTATAATTCATTCAAATAAATGTGATCTTACCGCACTATTTCATCTCTGTGTTTGATTTGATGCTTGCAGAATGCCAGAGATAATGTGCCTAATTGACAAAAATAACTGTCATTTTTACCCATTCGGTTAAATACTGTGCTGCACTAAGCATTACTAGTTTTAACTTGTCTATAAATTTGTAAATGACCATGGAATAAGCGCTATAATCAATGGCTTGCCGTGCATTAAATGATTTTAAATGCACCTCGCGTCGGGCGGTTATTAGCCTCCACTGTCAAACACACAAGTTTATGTTAAAAACACACAAGTTACAAAAACAGTCAGGTATGCGCCCGCTTCGCGTCGGGTGCCACACAGATCTAATATAAACATGCAATTTCTTTCCCAGCTGTTTACCTTCACAGACTTAACCGACTGTTTTTGTAACTCGTGTGTTTTTAACAAACTTGTGTAATTGACAGTTTAAGCACAATAAGACATGAAAGGGAACTTAGTTTAGTACTCACATTATGTGTGACAGCCACTTTTCTGTGTGCGTGCCTCGAATGTATGCGCTCAGTATACTTTACATCAGAAGTTTAAGCAAATATGGTTTAAAGGTCCTATTATGCTCTTTTACAAAGTGTTTATTTTGTTGTGGGTTGGTGCTTGGTGGTTCGAAAAATGCATTATTTTTCACATAATTTACATTATTACAATAGCTTTTTCCACAGGTTGGCACAAATGGCTCGATTAGTTCCGAGTTTGATGAAGGTCCGCCTTCCGAAAAATGTAATGTGTTATGATTGGTTAGCAGTCCCATTGTGTTGCAATTGGCAAACAGCTTAGATTGCGTTTCATTCCTGCCACGCCCCTTCCAAAAGCAGCAAGTTCCATGTACAACTGCGCAAGCTAGATTAAAGTGATTCTTATGTTTTAAAAATGGATATTTTTCTTATATCATCACATCAGCTTTTACTGACCCCTTCGGAGCCATGTGAGACACTTTTTATTATAAATTGACTTGTTTTATGGCGCTAGACACTACACAGTACCAGCTCGCCTCAGCTCGCCTCGGCTCGACTCGACTCGGCTCTGTTTGGTTTTTCACTGTGTAAAAGTTGTACCTGTACCGGCTTCCAGGTACTTTTTTTCGTACCAACTCCGGCGAGGTTCCAAGCGAGCTAAGGCGAGCTGAGGCGATACTAAAATGTGGCGTGAAAACACAGCAGGCTGCTGATTGGTCAGAGAGAATCGTCATTATTCACTGTGTCATCATTGCACGCGCCAGCAATAGTATCCAGAATAACCCCGCCATTTTTAAAAAGTTTGGCCAGAGATTGCGTGACATATCCAATCCATTACATATTATGGCAACTCGGAAGAATACGCCGTGGTCAAACGAGGAGGTGCAGACAGCGGGTGTGTGTCGCGTAGAAGATTACATCACGGCAGTTTCTTGCAGCGTCGCTATGACAACCAGGTACTATTGTGGAGGTACAGGTACAACTTTTACACAGTGGAAAACCAAACAGAGCCCAGTCGAGCCGAGTCGAGTCGAGCCGAGTCGAGCTGGTACTGTGTAGTGGAAAAGCGCCATTAGATTGATGGAGAGAAACACTTGTCTATGCCGTTCAGTCTATGCTGTTCTAAAGTTTGGGAGTGCCTGGATTATTTTTAATATAACTCTAATTGCATTTGTCTGAAAGAAGGAAGTCATATACACCTAGAATGCATGGAGGGTAGGTAAATAATACGCTACAGTAGTGTTGGTCCTATCGTCAGCCTGCAAGATCACTGATACATGATATTAGCATTATTGTGCTAATTTATTTAATTATTTACATGCCTGAAACCAGCTCCAGCATAAGGCTAGTTAAGCTATCTACACTGGATGATGAAGAAATCTCTTACCACACACTGCACACGTCTATGGCGTGGCTCTGACGCAGCAACCAATGATCGTCATTCTAGTCAATGCTGGCGTTTGTACGAGCCGCCCAGAACGATTTAAATTTCCGTAGGCGGGAATTATTTGAATGATATTTTAATGGATCGCGTTGTTACATTAAAGCATCCGGAAAACAAATGCTGTAGTCCAAAGGAGCCGTTCGTTGTAGTTCTTAAAAGGGATTTTTTAAAAACTAAATATCTCCCTTTGGAGTGGACTTTGAGATTAAAGGATGTAAATTGCATTTTAAGAGCCATGCACGAAAACAGTGTGTTTCTTTTTCCACTCAAAATAGGCATTTTCAAAATGATATAATAAATGATCTGTGAGGTATTTTGAGTTGAAACTTCACAGACACATTCTGAAGACACCTGAGACTCATATGTTGTAAAAAGGGGCATAATAGGTCTCCTTTACACTGAAATATGTCTTTGACATATATCCTTACAGAACTAGTCTCAAGGAGGCAGATGAAGCATAGTCTTTTATAAGAAAGATTAATGAATTGAGATTCGTCATTGACCTGCTGTCATTTAGCTCAAGGCGACATGATAAGAGACTCTCATCACTTGTCATCACCTGTGTAACCCGCGTTACTGCTCACATCACAAAAGCCCAGGGCGATACGGAGGCTCCACTGGCACGCCATAAAGAACTTCATATCACTGTGATTCATTTTTGGTGCTTTAGCTGTTTTTCAAGACTCTATGATGTTTAAAACATCTTTCAGTGTCAGAAGTGCCTTTATGTTTGAGTTACAGCTCATTTAGTCTGTTTTAATTTTCATCCTTCATTCTGTCTATTTCTTAATTAATATATTTAATTAAATGCGCAGTGTGTTGTTCTTCAGTGTTTGATTGACAAATTAAACCATCCAAGCTATTTACCTTCCCTCAAATTCATATGAACACTTTCAGATGACTGAATATCTGAGCATTTCTGAAAATTAGATTTCAGTCCACAGTAAAGAAGAAAGAAAAAAATCAGCTTTGAAGCCCGTTCGTTAAATATCATCAAATCTCACTTGATAAAGTACCTCATTTGGGTGCCGGTCTTTACCCATGTGACACCTTAATCATTCCTCTCTGAAATCACATTTGCCAATATTTCAAACGCAGTGGAGCTCTACAAAGCATCAGTGACAGTAATTAAAATGTTTATATATTCAACGCCTCTGTGAAAACACTGGTAATTGGATCAAAGGTTCGCGTATTTACTCACTTATTTATTTATGAGCCGGCTGATGGGTTGCATATTTCATTCGGGCAATAAGATTGGGGTTCCCCCGAAAGGCAGCGTGTTTCCTCGCAGTTAATGTGGTTTTCACGGGATGTGACTACAGCTATCAGAGTAGAAAGGTGAGACGTTGTTTATTGCTCTCACCTTGAGTCAAAATCATTTATTTTCTGTTTAAAACTCTTATTTCACAGTTGAGCGGTGATAATTTAGATGGAAATTCTTAAATAAAATCAAAACTAAAATAGTCATTATTAAATGCAATTTAATATACAGTTGAAGTCAAATGTTTAAATGCGCTTTACAGAATCTGCAAAATATGAATTGTTTTAGCAAAATAAGAGGGATCATACAAAATACATGTTATTTTTTATTTAGTAGTGACCTGAATAAGATATTTCACATAAAATACTTTTACATATAGTCCACAAGAGAAAATAATAGTTGAATTTATAAAAATGACCCTGTTCAAAAGTTTACATACACTTGATTCTTAATATTGTGTTGTTACCTGAATAATCAACAGCTGTGTTTTTGTTTAGTGATAGTTGTTCATGAGTTCCTTGTTTGTCCTAAACAGTTAAACTGCCTGCTGTTCTTCAGAAAAATCCTTCAGATCCTACAAATTCTTTTGTTTTTCAGCATTTTTGGAACCCTTTCCAACAATGTATGATTTTGAGATTCATCTTTTTACGCTGAGGACAACTCATGGACTATTATGCAACTATTACAGAACATGTTGTTCAAACGCTCACTGATGCTTTAGAAGGAAAAATACAATGCATTAAAGGTTGTATCAGCGATTTCTAGCCTAAAACATAAAGTGTCAATTTCAGCTGACGTTTCTTCACGATCCGCTCGCTGCCTGCCCCATAAATTGTCTGTGAAAAAACCGAGTCTCTCTGGTCAGCCTAGGGTCAGAGATATGCCAAAAAAACAATCGGCGCTACCAACCTTTCCACAGATAAACAAACAGTGTTTCAACCAATCAGCGTCAGGGGTTTGGTGTTGTGGACTTTCCTACTGGTGCTGGGATGTGAGGGAGGCGGAGCGAAAGTCCACAACACCAAACCCCTGACGCTGATTGGTTGGAACACTGTTTGTTTTTGT
This sequence comes from Garra rufa, assembly GCF_049309525.1. Taxonomy (NCBI): domain Eukaryota; kingdom Metazoa; phylum Chordata; class Actinopteri; order Cypriniformes; family Cyprinidae; genus Garra; species Garra rufa. Next base: position 30,768,422 of record NC_133375.1, on the reverse strand, counting down.
GTGGAAAGGTTGGTAGTGCCGATTGTTTTTTTGGCATATCTCGGACCCTAGGCTGACCAGAGAGACACGGTTTTTTCACAGACAATTTATGGGGCAGGCAGCAAACGGATCGTGATGAAAGGTCAGCTGAATTTGACACTTTATGTTTCAGGCTAGAAATCGCTGATATAACCTTTAAGAGATGGGGGGTGAAAATCTTTAGAATTTGAAGACAGCGTAAATTTAACTTATTTTGTCTTCAAAATGTAAGTATCTTCCGTAGCTTCTGAAGGGCAGTACTAAATGAAAAATTGGATATTTAGGCAAAATAAGAAAAATCCTTAATTCTGTTCAAAAGTTTACACCCCTGGCTAAATCATCATTTTTTTCTTCTGGAGCATCACTGAGCATTTGAAACTTTTGTAATAGTTGCGTATGAGTCCCACAGTTGTCCACAGTTTGAGAAGATTGATCTCAAAATCATATAGTCATTTTTGGAAACGGTTCAAAATCACAAAAATGTTGAAAAACCAAAGAATTAGTAGGACCTGAAGGACTATATGTAAACATCTTTTATGTGAAATATCTTATTCAGGTCAGTACTAAATAAAAAATAACATGCATTTTGTATGATCTGTCTTATTTTGGTAAAATAATTAACATTTTGCAGATTCTGCAATGTGTATGTAAACTTTTATCATAAAAACATTTTACAGACTTTACTGTTTTCAAAGTCCAACTATTGCTACTCTGATTTACATTTTTTAATTGCTTTTATTTGATATTTTAAGCATGAAACTTGAGTATCCAGATAAAATGTCCCTTTGCGCATAACGTTTTGTCTCCTAAACCACCTACAATAGCATTGAGACACATGTGAAGAGATAAATTAATTGTTCCTGAAGGCCAGAACTATTTTAAACACTCCCATTCACATGGGATACCTTGTTTTGGCTTGCAGCATATCTGAGTGAGCGCAATTAAGTAATTAATAATGTATGAGGTGATAAGTGTGAATGTAAACCTCCTGTGAGATGTTTCTATACAACCGAAAACAATGGAAAATGTCAACGTTAGAAAAGAAGGCAATACCTTGTAGACTTGTCTTTGAGCACAGGTGCTTACTCGTTTTCCAAATATCTGAATGGTTTTTTGACTAAGAATTATGAAATGATTTATCTTTCAGGATAATTATACTGTTTTTCATTGCATTTTAGGGTTGGTGCCTGAAGGAAAATGAGTGGGGAGCCTTTTGGTGTGAATCAATGGTGATTTGTGTTGTCTGCTTTGTCTTGAGGCTGTTTGGAGAGAGCTGGTCTCTCTCTATCAAATCAATATCGCCTTGTTGTATCCAGAGGGAGTGAGGGGTCTCTCATGTGTCTTCAGAGCATGTTGTCAAAAGAAGAGAGGACTGATGATCGCAAAAAGCAGGAATGACAGATGGAGATATGATCCTTTAGAAATCATTCTAATATGCTAATTTGGTGCTCAAGTAATGTTTCTCATTTTAACATTTTAAAACGGTTGTGCTGCTTGATATTTTAGTGTAAAACCAGATTTTGTTTCTGAATGGATAATTCAAAACATACACACAATCACACAATTATAAATGAATTAATATCTTAGTATGGTACTGTAAATTGTTTGGTATTCTTTATTAAAATGTGGTGAGCAAATATATTTTTGCAATTCCAGTAATTTTAGTGTTAATTCAATGTTTTCCATATTCAAACACATCATTAGGTTAATGTAACACAGATGACTAATTATAAAATTAAGAGCAATGGTTCAATTAGTTTCTTTGAATAAATTCACTAGATTCACTAGATACAATAGATTATTGTAGTATAAAGCTGAAAATCACACTGTTATGAAGCAGACGGGACAACAAGGTAAGAATGATACAAGTGATGTTTATTAATATTAGCAGCGGTGCCGGAGGTGAACGGAGATCCTGTGATGGTGAGTACGTGGTAGTAGGAAGGTTTCAGAGCCGGTTTGGAACTTGATGGGAATAACAGATCCTTATCCTTGTAGGTGGCGAGACGGGAGGATTCCAAGAACGATCGAAGGAGGTATACTTGAGAGTCCGTGAGTCCACCAACCTCCGCTGACGTGGAAGTCAGCTTACGGCCACCCACCACTGACGACTGGAACTGAGAAGACACAGAAGACTGGAACTGGAACGAGACAGAGTTCAGGTAAGTACAGTAGGGTAAGTATTTAGATAGTGAGACTCGTAGAGAGACACTAGCAGTCCGCTTTCGCTAGAACGAGCCCGGACCGTGAGTGGTGTGTGGCGTGCTGATTTATAGTGAGGAGGATGATTGCAGACAGGTGCGCGGGTGATTGGGTCCAGGTGACGGTGATTTGTGAAGATGAGCTGCGTGAGGAACGGCTGATACGTGACATATGGCCCCCCTCCCGGAACGGCGCGTCCTCGCGCCGAAATGGATACACCAGCGGAGGGAGGGTGGGGGTTCAGGAGGCGGGTGAGGAGCAGGTGACGAACTGGAGATGGACATATGAACTGGGACGTGAGGCCAGGGTGGAGTGGAAGGAGGAAGGAGCCAGAGTGTAGTCATAAGTAGGAGGAGCCGGATGATGGTCCAGAGCCCAGCCAGGATGACACCCCAGGGCGGAGTCGAGGGAGGGAGGAGCCATGGTGGAGAACTGGTCCACGACACCCTGGGGACGAGCGACGGAGACGAAGCCTCTGGGGAAGATGAGCCAGGAGCAGCCGAGCAGACGGAGAGCCAGGGTGACACCGCAGGTCTGGAGGGCCAAGGTGACGCAGCAGGCTCAGGGGACCGAGGCAGAGCTGGGGCTCCGGAAGACCGCAGTGACACCGGAGCGACAGAGGACATAGGCGGAGCTGGAGGGAAGGAGGAGCCTGACGGAGCCGGAGGGACGGAATGACGAGGTGAAGCCGGAGGAGTGGAGTCCTTAGGCGACGGATGGTCAACGACTGACCAAGGCGGAGCCGGAGAGACGAGGGAGCCCGGTGGAGCTGGTGGGATGACGGGCCACGGTGGAGATGAGGGAGCCAGGAGCCAAGGCGGAGCCGAAGGGTCGGAGGACCGAGGTGGAGTCCAGGACTCGGAGGATGTAGGCAGGGACTGGGGAATGATCCGCCTTGGCGCAGCTGGAGCCTGGATGTCCCACGATGGCACCACACTCCTAGGTGGTGCTGCCTGAGGGTGAGCTGTAGGACAGACGGGCGGCAGCGGAGACAGGGCTGGAGGACTGGCTGGCTTGCGTGGAGGCGGGAGAGGGAGGCTGGGTGGGAACTTCGGAGACCTTGGAGCATTTGACGGAACCAGCGGAGATTCTGGAGAACTGGACGAGACCGGAGAAGACTCTGGATGACTGGGCGGAACCATCGGAGACTCTGGAAGATTGGATGAGACTGGTGGAGATTCTGGGCGGAACCAGCGGGGATTCAGGACGGCTGGGCGGAACCAGCGGGGATTCAGGACGGCTGGGCGGAACCAGCGGGGACTCAGGACGGCTGGGCAGAACCAGCGGGGACTCAGGACGGCTGGGCAGAACCAGCAGGGACTCAGGAGGGTAGGACATTATTTCTCCAAACCAGTCAATTAAATCTGCTTCAAATATCTCCAATAATTCCTCATAATATCCTCCACAGCGCAGTCTCAGCTCACCCTCAGGGTTAGGAGTGTGGGCGGGGCTTTCCTCCAAGCCCTCGATCTCCACGAGTACTCCCACGGTGACGCTAGCCGGCTCACACACCTGGTCAGTCGCGACGTCCTCTGTCGCTTTAAATACGGCAGATCTTTGCGCTGCGGCTGCGGCGGGCTCTGGCTGGTGCTCCGTGCTGTAGGGTGATAGCTGCTGGCTGGGCTCTGGATCGGGGTTGCACATGCTGCTTCCTGTTTTCGGGTCCGGGCTTCTGTTATGAAGCAGACGGGACAACAAGGTAAGAATGATACAAGTGATGTTTATTAATATTAGCAGCGGTGCCGGAGGTGAACGGAGATCCTGTGATGGTGAGTACGTGGTAGTAGGAAGGTTTCAGAGCCGGTTTGGAACTTGATGGGAAAAACAGATCCTTATCCTTGTAGGTGGCGAGACGGGAGGATTCCAAGAACGATCGAAGGAGGTATACTTGAGAGTCCGTGAGTCCACCAACCTCCGCTGACGTGGAAGTCAGCTTACGGCCACCCACCACTGACGACTGGAACTGAGAAGACACAGAAGACTGGAACTGGAACGAGACAGAGTTCAGGTAAGTACAGTAGGGTAAGTATTTAGATAGTGAGACTCGTAGAGAGACACTAGCAGTCCGCTTTCGCTAGAACGAGCCCGGACCGTGAGTGGTGTGTGGCGTGCTGATTTATAGTGAGGAGGATGATTGCAGACAGGTGCGCGGGTGATTGGGTCCAGGTGACGGTGATTTGTGAAGATGAGTTGCGTGAGGAACGGCTGATACGTGACACACACTTCGACTATTAGAAAACAAATGGATCATTGTTCTATAATCATTGTTAATTGTTGATGTATATACTCCTAGTCAAAAGTTTCTAAACAGAAAGATTTGTAATGTTTTTAAAGAATTCTCTTCTGCTCACCAAGCCTGCATTTATTTGATCCAAAATACAACCGTAATATTCAATTCAATTCAAGTTTATTTGCATAGCGCTTTTCACAATACAAATCGTTGCAAAGCAGCTGTACAAAAAATGTAGGCTACTACAATATATTTAGTAGCTTATTAGTGGTGACTACTGTATGTTAAGTCGATGTACATATGGTATAAATATAAAAAAAAAAAAGTAATGGTGTAATCAAAAATGAAATATTTTTACCATTTAAAATAACTGCTTTCTATTTGAATATATTTGAAAATATAATTTATTCCTGTGATCATAGATACATACATACATACTGTACTTTAGATCAAATCTTGGTGAGCAGAGGAGACTTCTTTAAAAAACATTAAAAATCTTTCTGTTCAAAAACTTTTGACTGGTAATGTACATATGTGACCCTGGACCACAAAACCAGTCATAAGGTTACATTTTACAAAACTGAGATGTATACATCATATGAAAGCTCAATAAATAAGCTTTCTATTGATCTATGGTTTGTTAGGATAGGACAATATTTGGCCGAGATACATCTATTTGAAAATCTGGAATCTGAGGGTGCAAAAAATCAAAATACTGAGAAAATCACCTTTAAAGTTGTCCAAATTAAGTTCTTAGCAATGCATATTACTAATCAAAAATGACATTTTGATAGGTTTACAGTAGGAATTTAACAAAAAATCTTCATCGAACATGATCTTTACTTAATTTCCTAATGATTTTTGGCATAAAAGAAAAATCATTAATTTTGACCCATACAATGTATTTTTGGCTATTGCTACAAATATACCCCAGCGACTTAAGACTGGTTTTGTGGTCCAGGGTCACATATGAGCAATTTCACACGACTGGCAGTTCGATATAGTTGTATATCGTCACAGCTGTATATACTGTCATATCACAGTGAGTGTGATATTGCTTTTATACAACAGTTCAACAGCATGGCTGTGTAAATACATAAGAAACAACAGCCCTCTATTGTGAGAACTGCGTCCTTCTGCCACTGATTCAAATCTTAAGTTCAACTCTTTATTTTAATTTTCATTGAAAAAACCTACATGCATACAGTACCGCCTAAATCCTTACAAGAAAGAAATGGACTATATATCAAAGTTCTCTTGGAAGTTTCAAATCTAAAGTTGACAGTTTAACAGCTGAGCCCAAGCCTCCATTACTAATTCGAACACATCACTTCAGAAGTAACGAAGGAATGTTGAGTTACTTCATTAAAAGCTTATTGTATTACTGTATTAAAAGCTCACTGTATTATGTAGATTATTATGAGAGAGAGATGAATGAGTGGGTGTGATCACCTGCATCTGATACAGTTTTTATTCTGTAGCTCAATCTCTTATTCACAATAAAACATTAGTTTGATTGTCTGCTTAGGAAAGCGATATCTTTGTCATAGTATTCTTTCATCTGTTAAGGGTAATTTCCGATAACAGCGCTGCTCAGTGTATTTGTTGGCTGCGTTTTACAAGGTATTGTTTAAAGTAGGGCTGGGCGATATGGCAAAAATGTAATCTCGATAATTTATTCCCATATTGAACGATAACGATATATATTTCGATATAAGCTCTTGATGTTGCCAGCTTTAAAATAGTATCCCAACAATGACTAAAGCCACAAATATGAAAGGGTTCATTAAATTACATTTTAAAGTATAGTTTATTAACAAAAACAGATTACAGTTTTGGCCTTAAAAATTAAAACAACTTACTAAAATAAATTTAAAAATAAAAGTTGTGACAGAGTATGGTAAATGAGAGTAAATGTACAAAATGTAAACATAAAATTATTGTAAAAACATAATTTGTAACACAATTATTTATTTATTATTAACACAATTGTTTATTTTCTCTATTATAGGTTGAGCTATTTAAATTAAAGGCAACCACAGCATTTTGAAACAATCTACAATATAAATAACAAAAGATTGCGACACAGTTCTTTCTTAATCGTATTAAGTGCAGACAATTCAGCCATAATCAAAGTAGGCTACTCTCTAAATATTCAAAGTGCAAATAGAGACCGAATATTTCAAGCATGATACAGAGCTATAGACATACACAACCTATTATAGCCTACATACTAATAACAGCCTAGATATGTCATGTAGCCTAATTTGCGTGCATTGGGGAGTCACTCTCTATACAAGGGGTATTTAAATTGCTGTTGAATGCGCGTGCGTGTTTTGCTTTCGGTTTCAGTTTTAACAATCGCGCCAAACTCTAAGCTGAGCTGAGAGTCACTTTTCAGATAGCCAAACCACTTATATAATGGAATTCGTGCTACTTTTTTGTCGACAATTTCAACATCTTAATAACTCAAGGTTAAATTCAAAAAAATTTTAGTCGTCCTGGTGTTAAGTTTGCTTTGCAAAGTGCGGTAGGAAATGAACTTTGTACTTTGACGTGCACACTGCACACTCTTAGATTAATCCATATCGAGCAAAAAATGTCTAGAGTTTATCATCGTTATTAACATAAATTTTATCGCGATTCGATATGATATCGTTTATCGGCCCAGCCCTAGTTTAAAGTAAAAATAACTTCCTTACAACCCTGATTCAGTCTTTCTATTTAAAAAGGACCCCCTTAAAATAACTATCTATCTAAATCTAATGGCAGAACAATGTAACTAATCACCATCACAAACACACTGCAATACAAACTGAAATTAATTATATAAAATATTATTTGAATGATAATATTTAATAAACAGAAACAATAACCATCATAAATATTGTTCAAAAGCAGCACTCTGATATACAGCTTTTAAGTTACAAATATAACATGATGAGATTTTGCCCTCAGCCAGAACTATTTGCTCTGAGACCAAAGACTGGCTGTTAGATTTACCCCAAAAAATTATGTCTCATGTTTCACCCCTACAGAGACATCAGGGCCAGCAGCAAATTCCATTAGAACTGGCTGAGGTAAGGCTGCTCTCGGTGGGTGCATGAGCGTTGAACGCCTGTTGATGCCCTGTAGCTCACAGATTTGAAAATATTGAAGCTAATTTTCAAACAGATGTTATCTTTATTAACAAACTGCATATCTATAGTCCAAACAAGTACATTCTTGCCACAAAAAAGCATTTCATGACACAAAAAAACATTAAATATAGTGGATTTGGGTGTGCGCTATGAAACTTGTGAGAAATACTGCAAGTGGAGTGATACAAATGGTGAAATGCTTGAAGTTCCAATATCACTAGAATATCACAATTTTCTCAGCCAATCAGATTTATACTCTTAAATCAGCTGTCTCATAAGTCTAAAACTGTAAAGCATTTAGGTAAATGACTCTTAATGAAACTCTCACCTTTTCAGGTCTCAGATTGTTCCCCAGAGTCCCCAGACTCATGTCCGCTGTCCTGCATGGAGCCCTTTGCGGTCCGCAGGCTGTCCTGCCGAACTGTCCAGCTGCCCCCTTTGGCCTTCAGGCAGGCTGAGCAGTACTACTGTGAGAGGAAACCAGAGACAGAGACGGCCCAGCCTCGACCCACCAGCCTCCCATTGAGAATACCTCCACTCATTGCCATCACTTCTGCAGATACAAGCAGGTAATCTGTATTCTCATTATTCATGATGACTGTTTTTGTTCCGTTTAACAGAAAGAAAAAAAAATGTTCATTTTGAATGTATATATTTTAGTGCTGTCAAATGATTAATCGTGATTAATCACATCCAAAATAACAGTTTTTGTTCAAATAATATATATATATATATATGTGTACTGTGTATATTTATTGTGTATACATAAATACACACATATGCATGGATATATTTAAGAAAAATATGTTGTGTTTATATATTGAATATATGTATACATGATATTAATTATATGAATAAAAATATATACATGTAAATACATGTAAATATTTTCTAAATATAAACTGTATGTGTGTGTATTTATATATACATAAGAAATATACGCAGTACACGTATATATTATTTGAACAAAAACTTTTATTTTGGATGTGATTAATCACGATTAATCATTTGACAGCACTAATATATTTGCTATAAGTCAACATTATCAACTTTAGCAGGACTAAAAGCCAATTTTACCAGAAACTTTTGTTTTCAACTATGTAATTAACTTGGGTCAAAAAAAGAACCTCTTACAGAAAAATCAGATCCGCTTTTGTCTGATCTAGATGCGTTGGAGCTAATTGCACTTTTGATCTGTTTATTGTCTCTTGCTTTAGAGATATTTTTCCCCTTCCTTTTTTTACAAGAACATTTGTTTTAGTTGAAGTCAATGATACACTTTTATGATTCTGATTCTAAATGCTAGGCTATACAGTAGCCTATATGCCTGGGTTTATATTGTTCCATCCTTTTAGCAAGCACATTTTATTGCATGTCTGTAAACTACAAATACTTCAGATCAGAAAACGTTTACTTAAGAAAATAATTGGTGACCCAACTGAACCGAAGTAAACAAGAAATGGCCTTAAATTCAATCAGTGTTTGCACAAATTGTAAACAGTGTAAAATCAACAAACATCATCTTGTTTACACTAGATTCAAATGGTGGTAAATTCTATACAAACACTGTAAATAAAAGTTAAAGGTTGTTTGTACTAAAGGTAAATTGTCTAAGTGTTGGTCGACAAACTTGAAAAGAGCCTCTGAAAACATGGTTAATATGACATGGCTGAATGGAAAAGCATTTTTAGTTAAAAGGAATATTTCACCCAAAAATGAAAATTTGCTCTCTCTTCATCTAAGATGTAGTGAAACTTAACATAACATCACTAGCTTACCAGTTGATCCTCTGCAGTGAATGGGTGCCCTCAGAATGAGAGTCCAAACTGATGATAAAAAGACAATTCACAAATCATCCACAAAAGTATCCATGAAATCACTTTCTCCAGAAAAAGATTTCATGGACATTAGTCATTTGACTGGAGTTGTGTTGATTTCTTTGTGATGTTTTTATCAGCTGTTGTAACTCTCATTCTGACGGCACCCATTCACCGCAAAGGATCCAATGGTGAGCAAGTGAAAATAAATTTACTTAAATCTGTTCTGATGACGAAACAAACTCATCTACATCTTGGATGGCCTAAGGGGAAAGTGTAAAAAAGTCATTTTTGGGTGAACTATTCTTTTAAATCGAGCAAGGGTCCGTTGCTTCTGATTACAAAAACTGACAAAGATGTACAATCTTTTTATTGTAGGATTTTAGTTTTTACATGACCTTGTGGCCTTGTTATACTGTATATGATGAGTGAACCAGTTCAGTGGTCCAAAGAATGAATACAGTCCAACCAAAGACAACTCAATCATAGCTAGCTTTCTCATAATTAGCATCCAAAGTAAAAGATGATTGACAGTCATGTCAGATAGAAATGGAGAATCTGTCAATCAAGTGCTCAGTGAAACGCAACATCAGTTCCCGTCTACAGCACATAGACTTTATACGCATGAGGCTTGTTTTTTCCCATCTGATTATGGTAAATCATTTTTGCAATACCCCAGGAGGCCTCAGTCCCCAACTGTGAGGGCTGGAGATTTTTGATGTTAGGAACACTGTTCATTAAACAAGAAAAGTTGCAATAATGCATACACAAATGAAGATTTTGCCTTGTATTTCAGAAACTGTTGCTGATACTCACTAGTATGAACTATTGTCTTAATTGTGTTAAGCTGCCCAGTGTTCAATTGCATCTTCTGCTCTGAATAAGCCTCGCATCTTGATTGTGTGCATGTATCATTTCCCTGTTTTATGCTAGGCTGTAATTCACAAGGTCATGCTCCCCTCTTTACAATTCAGTGAATATTCTAATATGCCGACTTCACTGGATAAATTGTCTCAATTCTTCTTCCCCCTGTTGCCTCTAATGGAAAGAGCGCTTTATCCGACACCTCTCTATTACACACACTTATCTTTGAATTGCCTTCCTGTCAATGCTGTGTTTGATGCAGGACAGTCATTCGAACAACGCTTTGGTTTTAGTGCCTGAACTGAGGGTTGACTCATATTGTATTTGATTGAAAATCTATCTTAGATAAAAGAGAGAAGGGGCAAAGAACAGATTTGCTGTCAAAAGTAATTTCATGCTTGTAACTTCAGAGTCTGTGTGGTTGTTTAGTGATTATCGTTCGCTCAGGTTGAACTGACACCTAAAGGATCTTGTCAGTACTGCTCAGCTCATGTGAGGAAACCTGAGAGTGTGTGATGAGCTGTCAGGATGCTTAAAGTCACCATTCACAATCTGTGCTAAATGTAAAAATACTAAATGTAATTAATTTTCATTATCATAGTTGGGTAAGCTTCAACTTTTTTCTTAAACCCAAAAGTATCCCTATGGGCAAGACTTCCGGTTCATTAGCTGCTATAGAGTGTTTTCACGGCACATCATCTGTCGACCAAACTTGCGCCACTGAATGTAAACAATGCCACTGAACAGAACAAAACTTGCATATTTAGCTGATTATTGCTTTTGAAAATGGTCAAATAATGTCATGTTTTGGGCTGTACTAATTGGTCGGACCGGGAAAACCACTTGGAGTACTATAGACTGCCAAAAGTTATAACAAATCAAGGAGAAGAGTGCAAAAAAGGAACTGTCTGAGGAACAAAAAGCATTTGTGGTTGGCCAAACTGAACCAGGATTTCCAGGGCGAGAATCTTGACAACATTTGTGTTTGTTCTTATCATTTCCGGTCAGGTTAGTGAAATGTTAGGCTGATATCTTAATTAATACTGCTTCCATGTATCTTTATCACCTACAGTGCCTTGCGAAATTATTCATACCCCTTCATTTTCACATTTTGTTATATTGCTGCCTTATGTTAAACTATTTTAAATTACTTTTTTCCCCACATCAATCTACACTCTCTACTCAATAATGGCAAAGCAAAAAATAGGTTTTGTAACATTTTTGCTAATTTATTAAAAATAAAAAACTGAAAAGGTCCTGTTGCATAAGTATTCATACCCTTTTCTGGGACACTCGAAATTTAGCTCAGGAGCATTGATATTGCTTCTAAATGGTACTACACTTCGAGTGGAGTTAAACTGTGGCAAATTCATTTGAATGAGTATGGTTTAGAAAGGCACACACCTCTCAGAAAAGGTCTAACAGCTGAAAATGCATCTCAGAGCAAAAACCAAGTCCTGAGGTCAAGATAACTCACTGACAGACTTGCGTTAAGGCAATGATCTAGGGAAGAATTCAGAAAAAAATCTGCTGCATTGAAGGTTCACAGAAGCATGTAGCCTCCATTATCCATAATGGAAGACGATTGGAACCACTAGGACTCTAGAAAATGTCTGCCAGCCCTCATCCAAGCTGACAGAGCTTGAGAGGTGAAAAGGTGTGGCAAAGAATGGCAGATAATTGCCAAATGCAGATGTGCAAAGCTTGTCACATCATACCCAAAAAGACTTGAGGCTGTAAAGGTGCTTCAACTATGTACTGAGTTATAGGTATGAATACTTATGCAATGTACTAATTTCAGTGTTTTATTTTTAATAAATCTGTAACATTTGCAAATCTGGTTTTTGCTTTGTCATTATTATGGTGTATGGAGTGTAAATTGATGTGGGGAAAAACTATTTAAAGCAGTTTAACATAATCCTGCAACAAAACGTGAAAAACATGAAGGGGTATGAATACTTTTGCAAGGCACTATATTTACTTTTGTTTGTCAAAATATTGCACCCTCTCCTGCTTACTAAGTCCTTCTCTATATGATTTAGCAGCTTCCACAACGTTTTTCTGTGGTTTAGACAGCATAAATTAGCAGAACACCATATTCAGTAGTACATTAACTGTGCAATCCATGCTGTTGTTTATTAGATTGATCTACCCCGACTTCAGAAGGAAGTGAGCATAGTGTGGAGTTTCCTTATGTCAACTTAAAAAATATAAAATTAATTTTAGCTTTTCAAAACGAAAGGCAGCATTTGACTATTTTCTTTCTTCTTTTTTTGGCACAATTGACACAAATATGTTAACATGACGTGTGATTGACTGGAACTCTCTGGGAAATTTCAACTCGGATGTTCCCTCTTCCAACCTTGTCTGAAACGTGGCATTATTCTTTAACGTGGAAGTAAGCCTATGGGTGAGACTTCTGGTTCATTAGCCGCTGTAGGGAAATAACTAGAAGATCAATGTGCAGTGAACAGTAAAAACGTTTGCAATACAAATCAGTGTATTCATAATTAAGATTTGCAATTTCAAGCAGCAAAACAAGGTGTTTTGTACAGCTAAAAATAGCATTCCTGGTCTTACGGGAAAAAGAAGGTGGATAGCAGTGAAAGAGAGACTACATAAATTTTTTTTTTTTGCATTACCATTTGCTCAAATGTGACCCTGGACCACAAAACCAGTCATAAGTCGCACAGGTATATTTGTAGCAGGCAATAATACAGTCATGGCCAAAAGTTTTGAGAATTACATAAATATTGGAAATTGGAAAAGTTGCTGCTTAAGTTTAAGTTAGCAATTTGCATATACTCCAGAATGTTATGAAGAGTGATCAGATGAATTGCATAGTCCTTCTTTGCCATGAAAATTAACTTAATCCCGAAAAAAACTTTCCACTGCATTTCATTGCTGTCATTAAAGGACCTGCTGAGATCATTTCAGTAATCGTCTTGTTAACTCAGGTGAGAATGTTGACGAGCACAAGACTGGAGATCATTATGTCAGGCTGATTGGGTTAGAATGGCAGACTTGACATGTTAAAAAGGAGGGTGATGCTTGAAATCATTGTTCTTCCATTGATTCCATGGTGACCTGCAAAGAAACAGATGCAGCCATCATTGCGTTGCATTAAAATGGCTTCACAGGCAAGGATATTGTGGCTACTAAGATTGCACCTAAATCAACAATTTATAGGATCATCAAGAACTTCAAGGAAAGAGGTTCAATTCTTGTTAAGAAGGCTTCAGGGCGTCCAAAAAGGTCCAGCAAGCGCCAGGATCGTCTCCTAAAGAGGATTCAGCGGCGGGATCGGAGTGCCACCAGTGCAGAGCGCTACCATCAGTCCTGTGTCATGCCAACAGTAAAGCATCCTGAGACCATTCATGTGTGGGGTTGCTTCTCATCCAAGGGAGTGGGCTCACTCACAATTTTGGCCAAAAACACAGCCATGAATAAAGAATGGTACCAAAACACCCTCCAACAGCAACTTCTTCCAACAATCCAACAACAGTTTGGTGAAGAACAATGCATTTTCCAGCACGATGGAGCACCGTGCCATAAGGCAAAAGTGATAACTAAGTGGCTCGGGGACCAAAACGTTGAAATTTTGGGTCCATGGCCTGGAAACTCCCCAGATCTTAATCCCATTGAGAACTTGTGGTCAATCCTAAAGAGGCGGGTGGACAAACAAAAACCCACTAATTCTGACAACATCCAAGAAGTGATTATGAAAGAATGGGTTGCTATCAGTCAGGATTTGGCCCAGAAGTTGATTGAGAGCATGCCCAGTCGAATTGCAGAGGTCCTGAAAAAGAAGGGCCAACACTGCAAATACTGACTCTTTGCATAAATGTCATGTAATTGTCGATAAAGCCTTTGAAACGTATGAAGTGCTTGTAATTATATTTCAGTACATCACAGAAACAACTGAAACAAAGATCTAAAAGCAGTTTGGCAGCAAACTTTGTGAAAACTAATATTTGTGTCATTCTCAAAACTTTTGGCCACGACTGTACATTGTATAGGTCAAAATGATCTTTTTCTGACAAATTTTTTCTTTTTCTTTTTAAATTTAAATTTAAACTGTAAACTTGAACGTCTAAACTTTAAAGGCAATTTTCTCAATATTTTGATTTTTTAATTTTTTTTGCACCCTCAGTTTTTCAAATAGTTGTATCTCTGGCAAATATTGTCCTATCCTAACAAACCATACATCAATTTAAAGCTTATTCATTCATGCTTTCAGATGATGTATAAATCTCAATTTCAAAAAATTGAACCCTAATGACTGGTCTTGTGGTCCAGGGTCACAAATAGCAAAATATACTCCACTGTTGTGTTTTCATGACTTTCAAAAAGAGGAAAAAACAGAGAGATTGATAACGGCAGTCGGTGGAGAAAAAAAAAGTCAAATTTACTGTTAGTCTCTGCTCTACAAACACCCGTGTTTTTAATGAAAATATATAATAGAAGTTTATTTGAAACGTGTCATCACAGTCTGTGAAAAAGGTCCATCTATATAGCTAAATCAAACTTTTTAATCTTCGTCATTTGACTTATTCGTCACAAATAAATAAGAAGTTTTGTTATCCCAAAGTTGTTTCCCGCATTGTGCGAAAAGCATTAGGCTCCTCCCCTTGGCCTGTCAGTCAACCTCGACTGAATAAATATTGATCTCCTCCCAGCATCACTTCTGTGAAGTAGAGAGAGTGAGAGCACTTGGATGTTTTTTTCCGTCCAGGCGAGGCGCGAGAAAGGGATGCTGATATTGTTGCATGGATCTAGAAGATTCGCTTGTTTATTTGCGGAGCAATTTAACAGGACAAGCGTTTATTGTCCGGAGTTTTGTTTTATTATGGAAATTACGATAGAAGCAAGCTGCGATGTCTTTAGACGATGAACTATTGGAGGGAATGGGTCAATCCAGTAGAGTAAACAACAAATTTGACTTTTCGGTTTATATGCATTTGCATATTTTATGTGGAATATTAATGCTTTCTTGAAAGTAGCACTAATGGTGTACTTTACACTACGCTTTCTTATGGATGTTTTCCAAGTTTCGGACAATTCGCACCAAAGCTAGCGTTAGTTGCAATAATTAGAACACAATAGGCTATATAACGTTAGTGTTTTGACGAATTTTTAGCGAGTCGTTACAACTGCGAGAATGGACGCCGGAAACGAGGTGTCAACTTTGGTTTCTCCCGGTACTGATGGAAATGCGCCGAAACATCTGTGGAGGCAACAGAGCCCGGTTCCTCTTCAGATCCAAAACTCTTTCGGTTCGCGCAAGAACTACCGGGTGAGACAGAGAGGATTTTCCGACACGGAAAAGTACCTGAATCCCAGGACCATGGACCGGACATATGCCGTAGACACCGGTAACCGTCCTGGTTTGAAGAAGTCTAGAATGTCATGGCCATCATCCTTTCAAGGACTTAAACGGTGAGAGTATGATTTTGGCCATCGTGTCCAAGTAAACAAAGCGGGTTTGTTTAGATAAAAGTAAATATTTTGTCAATAAGCACTTTGAACGGCTTTTACGTAGTATGTTATTATGTAACTTTTAATTTAAGTTAGTTTACATATATTTATATGTGACCCTGGAAGGACCACAAAACCAGTCTTAGGTAGCACAGTATGAAATGTTTGATTTGTCTTTTATTCCAAAATTCATTAGGATATTGAGTTTTGTATAAAGATCATGTTCCATGAAGATGTTTTGTAAATTAACTACTGTAAATATATCAAAACTTAAATTTTGATTAGTAATATGCGTTGCTAAGAACTTCACTTGGACAACTTTAAAGGCGATTTTCTCAGTACTTTGCTTTTTTGGTTGCACCCTCGGATTCCAGATAATCAAATAGTTGTATCTTGGCCAAATATTGTCCTGTCCTAACATATGAAAAAAGCTTATTTATTGAGCTTTCAGATGATATATAAATCTCAATTTCAAAAAATGTTGTGGTCCCCGGTCACATATTTTCAAAGGAATATCGTAATTGAAAGATTAAGACATTCGTTCACTTCCAGAATAAAAAAATCCTGAAAATTTACTCACCCTGTCATCCAGAATGTTCATATCTTCCTTTAAGTCGAAAAACTAAAATCAAAATGTTTTTGAGTGGACTTCAATGGGGCTCAGTGGGTTGAAGGTCCAAATTGCAGTTTTAGTGAACTAATCCTTTAATAGATCATAATTTGTATATTATGTGTATATATGAATATACAATAATACATATGGGGAGTCATATTACAATTCCTGCACACAGAGGCATGTAAAATAATCTGAAATAACAATAATTTTGGTTTGTTTTTGAAGCAGAGAAAGAATGCAAGTTTAAAATCTGTATATATGCCAAGTCAAGTTTGTCTGCTTTTATCAGAACATAAAACACAAAAAATGCTGGGCTAAAAACAATCCAGCGCTGTTTCAAGTATGGATAAACCAGCAACTGGGCAGTTGGGTTAAATGTGCATTTGCCTCATTTGGATTTCACTGGACCTAGAAAAAAAAGAGAATATACATGTAAATGTTTGAATGTCTTAAACTGTGAGATTATGCAAACTAGTACAAGAAAAACCATAAATAGGATGATATCTGGAGACCATTCACAGAATTCATGCAAATACAAGGTATGTGTTTCACTGTGCAATGCATTGTGAATGAAAGAAAACTCATCTACATACTCTTCTGTTTGGCTGTGATTTTATTTTGTTGTGATGTCATTTTTGCTTTCACTCTGAACAGAAAAATGGCTTGATGTGGAAACTCTCAGAAAGGGCACAGATGGATTGCAGAATGGACACACTCAGATATGGGTCAGAATAATATATAAATAGGTTAAGTGTAAATGGCCTGTAGTTAATGCAGAATCAGGTTAGCAAATGGCCAAGCAAAAAGCTGAATGTTTTGGTAATTATAATCAATATTTTTAATTAGCCTAGAGCATGAGCCATGGCTTCTCCTGATGAGTTTGTGCATAAGTACTTTTCGCGTCTATTGCTCTCTGGAGAGCCCTCTGGAGAACTGCTGTCCTTCACGGCTCTCCCTTCATTCATCGAATGCAAAGTAAGACTGTTTACACCCATCACAGACTAATTCATTGCAAGCTGAACACCAGACGTTCACATCCAGTCCCTGATGGTCTAGTACTTGGCAAGAGGAGACCAACAGTTCGAATGTTCCCTGAAGAAAAGCAAGTGTTTATCAGAGAGCCATACAGGCAGAAATATGCAGATACCCTTGAATCAAGCTAATAATAGACCATTAGTCACAGATTCGATACCTTTCGGTCTGAGCAATGAAATGTTTCCTTACCTCCTGAATGTTGCCCTCACATTCGCACTAAGTGGTAAATGTTACATCTTTCACCTTGACAGATGTTGGATATTTTGGATGTTGGAGGATTCCCCTCCTTCCTCTCTAAACCATTAGTATGTTTTAGAATAGAGTGTATGCAAAAACAAAATATTTGTTTGTTTCTCAAAACCAAGCACCTCTGATTTATGACATCAGTGTTCAGTATAAACAAGAATAGAAGGAGAACAAGTCCTGCTTTCTATGATTACGCTGATAATTGCTTCTATAGTCCATTTAAATCCATTTTCTCATTACTAAAGATGGATTTCCTATGAGACTCACGGAGGGGGTGAAATTCAACCCCACACATTTAGACCACAACTAGACTGTATGACTCACTTTTGTGAATGTTATCACAATTTTAATATCCAGGGCCACCCCACGCCTTCGTTTCGAGTTCTCCTTGCTGAGCAAATTTGTGTTTGCGGAATGACGTTCAGCGACCTAACATCAGCAAGCTGGAAATTAAAAGGATGGTTATATACATATTCAGCTGCGTGGACAAAAATAGCAAAATCAGGCTTTGCTTAAGTAAGAATTTGGACAAAATCTTTCATTGCAATTACATTTTAATGTATAAAATGCTTTTTGATGACGTTGATCTGATTTTAAATTGTAAAACAGTGCTTTGCTTGTTTTGACATGTTTGAAGGACTGTGTGGGAAGCTCTTTTTGTGAATTATGACTGAACCTTTCTGTTCATTGCCTTCTTTGTGCATTGTACTGAGGAACTGACTTGAAAAGATCCAATATCTGCACAAACCATCGTGCACATGTCAATCTGTTCCCAAGAGCTCATTGCCACTCTGGTCCCTGCAAACACCTGAGATGTGGACGTGTTTGCTGCGCTGCGCTGCTGTGTGTGAGGGCTGTTACATTAGACCTCTCGATCAGTGGAGTTCATCCTGATGGATGGCCTTATTAACAGAGAGCAGCGAGATCAGCAAGTTGTGATGCTTAAGATCTTGTCTGATTGGCTAACGATTGGGGACTGGAAAGATGGTACTGTCAATGTGAGATGAATCCCTGTGCATTGCAGTGATGCGTTTCAGATTTTTATTTTAACTTGGCATGTTAATTTTTTTAATCCTGTTTCTGTGACATCTTTATAGTGCAGATATTCTGCCTGTCAGGCAGCATGGATTAGGTTTCTAAAGTAGTCTCAGTTGTACTACTGTTTTGTACACAAACACACACACGC
>NC_133375.1:30565256-30749090 GCF_049309525.1 Garra rufa | reverse complement strand
TATATATAATTTAGATAGATATTAAAATATTTGTGTCATTTATTAGACTCATTGTATTATTTATTAAGTACATATCTTTTAAATAATATAAAAAATAAAATACTTATATATATATATATATATATATATATATATATATATATATATACTTATATGTATAATTGTATATTATTTGACATTATTAAAATATGTTATATACTTAATGTAAAAAATAGATAGATAGATAGATAGATAGATAGATAGATAGAAAGAAATGGGCAATATAATACATGCAAACGCAAATAAGAGCTGTACGCCCTAGTTGTGCAATCTTTTTCCATGCATTTTGGTCACTGAGTGGGACAGAATGAAGGCCATTGCTGGATGTGTTCTGAATAATGATTACAGTGGAGGCCGTTGGTCTATTTTAGGAGTTATTGCCCCATGGGTTATGCCCACCTCCCTCGGTAAAAAGTGACCTGTTTCTGGTAAATGCTCTGTCCTCGGCCCTCTCTTCTTAGGCTCGAAACTGACCATGTGCCAAACCTTGAAATTCCTAAACACCATTGCCTCTTTGCGGAGCAACAACAAAGACAAGACACTTTATTCTGGGTTATTTTTGGGTGGACAAACGCCTCACACAAGAAATTAGTGTAGGAGAGCAAATGTAGTAATGTTTATTGAAAGCTTGGGGAGAAAAAAAGAGCATTGGCTGCGTTTACGTGGAAAAGTGTAGTTCAGTTTTCAGTTTCATATAATATCTTATTCAGGGTAGAAAACTTTTATTTAAATTTGATAATCATTAGTAAATTTAACTTGTTTTGTTTTCTGGGAAACATGAAAGTATCTTCTGTAGCTTCTGAAGGGCAGTACCAAATAAAAAAAAAACGATATTTAGGCTAAATAAAAAAAAATTCAAAAGTTTACACCCCTGGCTCTTAATGCATCATTTTTCCTTCTGAAGCATCAGTAAGTGCTTGACCCTTCTGTAAAAGTTGCATATGAGTCCCTCAGTTGTCCTCAGTGTGAAAAGATGGATCTTATAATCATACAGTCATTGTTGGAAAGGGTTCAAATACACAAATATGCTGAAAAACCACAGAATTTGTGGGGCCTGAAGGATTTTTCTAAAGAACAGCGGGCAGTTTAACTGCTCAGGACAAACAAGGGACTAATCACTAAACAAAATTTTGCAGATTCTTCAAGGTGTATGTAAACTTTTGACTTCAACTGTATATTTAATTATATATATTTTTTTTGTATTTTGGAGCAATATTTGTCCCTTTAATTTTTTTGTAATTCAGTCATTTTTAGGACTTTTTTTCTAAAACTGATTCTAAACGTTGCATTTATTTTTTGTATTAAATATATTCTTTCAAAATACTGCTTATTTAGACCTTGGTGTGTAAAAATGGTGTGTGTATGAACATGGTGTCTAATGAGAGAGACCTTTTCAGGTTTCGTTGTTTTGAAATTCTTCCCATGGCTGTCTCCTCCTGATGAGGTCACAAGGTTACGGTGAACCCTGCTGTCTGCTCTATAGCGTTTAGGTGTTTCTGCAGGGCGCCAGGCTGTTGTTTCTGCTCCGCTGACATATCTGGGTCATTCCATCAAGGAGACTAACCTTTTGTTTTTGTTTTTTAAATGAGAGAACTTTTTCTAACAGTTTGCCAGTGAATGTGATACATTATTTTCCACCTTAAATACTCATTTATTTTTTGTCGGGTGTAATGCTACTTAGTGCTGTTCTGTCACTTATAAGAAGTCAGCGAGAGTTCGTATGTCAGGATCGAAAGCAAGTGCCACAGTGTGAATTAACATATACACCGCCTTTGTCCTGACTATCATCTTAGTTTGTCACTTTGATTGCATAAAGGCTCATATCATGCTGTGAAAAATACATTTTTCACCGCCGTGCTCCTGTCTATGAATATTTTGATTAAAGAAAAAAAGCAGACCTAAGGCTTGTCATTTCACAGCGTTCTGATTACAAATGCATTTTGGAGATCGACATTTAAAAGCATGATAATTTTGGTGTAGATGAGTCAACCCCCTGGTAAATGCGTCATAAACCATAAATTATCAGAACTATTTGAACTTTTACAATTCTTTTTTTGCTAAATATAAAAAAGAGATTTAAAAACATGTCATTCAGATATGAGACTTTGCTAATGCTTACTGTCTCAAATGTCTTTCCTTCACGTAAGGAATTATTTTTGACACTAATTCATTACAGAGCAGTTCTAAAAGAAACAGTTCACCCCAAAATGAAAATACTGTCATTGTTTACTTACACTTGTGTTCAATTTAATGCAGAATGTCTGAGCTGAACTTTTCCTTACAGGAAAGGTCAGAGGCATTATGCTCTCTCAGGTTTTTGAGGAAAATGGATGCAATTGAATGCAGTTTAAAATAACAAAACAACAATATTTTTACATTTGGTGATTAAGTTCTGTGATTATTACAAAATGAAAAGCTACAAAATGAAAAGACATTTTTCCATACTGGTGTCTAAATTAGACAAAATTTAAATTTAGACAAAAACATTAATTTTTAGCTTTTCGTGAAAATGACCTTTCAACTAAAATCAATACATGCTAGGTAGTCTTTGTTAAATTCATCTCTCTGGTGCACTTTGAGAGTTTAAAATTAAGAACTCCAACACAGTGTGCAAAGCTGGTGAATTGACTTGTAAATAAAGTTTAAAGGGAACTCGCTCCTCTTTTTAGTTGTAATAGAGTGTCACAGTCTAAATTACACTCACACTGGTAAATTTGGAGGCCAAACTAATTAGAATATAATAATAATATTAATAATAATTGTATATTATTATTCCTATGACAGTCATAACCATATATTGTAAAACAATTTCACTGTAAAAGAAGAGAGTAAATAAATTAGTCATTAGAAAATAAAATAAATGAAATGAGTATTTCACATGTATATTATTTTACATTATTCTACAGTAGGGAAATTACAATACTTTTGTCCTAATTTCTATACTTGCAAGCAGGGCCTAAAACTAATATTTTGCCACACCTGCCAATGGCTGGTGACTTGTGAAAATTTACCAGCCATAAATATTTTTTCCTGGCCATAAACATTTTTTCAGTTGCTGCTACTACAACAACTAAACAGATTTAATAATACACCAAAGAACCAACCATTGCATTTTAATCAGAATACAAAGATGAAACACAACTTTATTGATAAAGTTTTTTTCCTTTTAGTGTCCTCAAAATATAATAATTTGCGTATCTGACTCGAGTATTCCTTGTTTGTCAGTTATGTTAAAGCTTGCAACATGTCAGCCTGAAATATACAGCTCTTATTATCCTCTCATGCAGTTATAAATGCAGCGTTTTGACCACTTCTACTTTTGCTGCACGAGATGTGAACACTTTTTATAATTTTGTGAGTCATGAAAAAGTCTGCCTTTCCTTGCTGCAAAGCGTTTTCTCTGTTTAGATGCGCTTACAGTAAATCTGCACTAACGATGCGCTCTTGTCACGCATCACACATGCGCACTTCAATAAGCCGACAGAAGTGCCGCCTGAAATCAGGGCAAGACGCAGAAAGCTACTTGTGCCGATCGGTTTGTTTACGCCGATTACGACCTTACTCCGATAAAAGAAAACGGGTCACCACGTTTACATGACCACGTGCGTTTTCGGTTTAAGAACGTGCATGTAAACGCGCTCAATCAAAGGAGCCGCTCTGACTCTGAGACGCGGCAAACACCAGATGACGAGTTGATCGCCTGAATGAAGTGCGCGCTTCGCTTTGAAACAAGCAGCGCAAACAGACTTGATGAGAGGATAATAACGCCATAATTACGCTCAGTTCGTCTGACGGACACTTTGCCAAAACGATGGTACGAAACACAACATTAAAGGCATTTTATGTTAAAATGACGAGTATGAATTTATTTTCGGTTTATTATGAAACTGGCGGGACAGATTAGACTGTGGTGGGCCGCCACACTAGTTAATGAATGGGAAACACTGCGTACGTTTCTTTGAAGAACTACAGCCACTGTTTGTAAAATAGGCTGTCAAGCACAGATATGTAGTGTAGATTTAACCTTGTGGTGTTCAGTGTTTATGTTTTAAAGGGACATTAGATGCAAATTTCATTTTTTACACGGTGTTAGCATAAACACTGTGTGCATAATTATTAGGCACATTGATATTCTGGTCATATTTTTTCCAAGTACATTTTACCAATTCCAAACCACATCAATCTTAATAACTACTACTAATTTTTCTATTATTTATATGTGATATATAATTGTCTGTGAAGGCTGGAAGTGAAAAACTATTAATTATTTGGCATGCTTTACTGTTCTGTCAAGAATTTATCTTCCAGGATCTGGCAGTAAGTTTCTCTTATCTTGCAAAGTCTGTCTTGCAGTGATGGACTAAAATGAACTCCCAAAACTTACTGGCAGATTCTGGAAGATAAGAGTGCTACAAGAGGATGTGGGGCTGGTTCTTCAAGAGTCACTCTCAACCTGTCTGTCAGTAAAGCCTATAAAAAAACTTCTTAATGTATTTCACAACATCAACTTCAGCATGTTATTCTTATTTAATGGGTCACCGGATGCAAAACTTACTTCTACATGTTGTTTGAACATAAATGTGTGTTGGCAGTAAGTGAACACAACCACCCTATAATGATAAAAATCCACCTAATGGTATTTTTTAAATCCCTATAAATAATATCCCCTTTTCCACATCAGGCCATTCTCAGCTTCTTGTCTGTGTGACGTCACACAGACCAAGGCCGCTCCCACGATAGATGATTGACATGGCCGTCTTACCTCAGACCCTTCCTGAGTAAGCTGTGAACAGTCTGACTCCGAACGCCGTTGTTACAGCACCAGAGCAGGGACAAAACTTCAATCGCTCCTAAGCTGTTGGATGTAATAATGATCATAGCAGTCATCATTTACTTCTGACCTCTGAGCTGATGAAGGCGCAGAGGATTAACGATACTTTAGTTTTTGAAGGGAATGCGCCGATCCCCGATCTACCTAAATGCGTGTTTGCGCGAATCATTCGTGATCCAGCTTCACCTACAGAAGTAGTTAGTATAATGTTTTTTTATGAATCTTTGCATATCGCCTTTTCTAATAATGTGCTAGTTAGCAAGTTTCATGGCTAAATGTGGCTAAAGTTTAGGGCTGCAACAACTAATCGATAAAATCGATTATTATCGATAATGAAATTCGTCGACAACGATTCTCATTATCGATTAATCGGGTCCACCCACAGTGTACGTACAACTTCAGACGATCACGTCAAATTACAGCACTGAATGACGCATTTCTATAGACACAATGCATCTAAAATGGTGGAGGAAACAGACTGAGATGCTGCAGGAGAGTTACGTGATCCAAGTTGCCCAAAACATGAGAATTCCTTATTTTAAACTTGAAGCTTATAGCGTAATGGCTTGCCCTGTGAGGCGCTTTGAGATCCGTTTGCATCCTCAGCATGAAAACTTTCAGTTTACGGTCATATCCTTATCTGTAAATGTCACAAATTCACACAAGCATTTCCATTTATGCATAAAAGTCCATTCTGGCAGTCTGTGTTAAGTTTAAATCTTTACTGAATGAGCGACAAACAGGGAGACAATTAATACTCAGCGCAAAAAAATTTATTGTGCTGAAACATCTGTCGTTGAATGTTAAATTTAGATTTAAATACAACATGAAGTGCACATACCTATTTATGGAGGGTAGGAACTGTAGGGCTGTGACAGTGGCAGAGTTTTACCACCGCCAGTGGTGCGGTGTTTTATAGATAAATAAATGAGGCTCAAACATTATTCACAAACGTGCGTGTTTATTTGAGCAATTCCGTCGGTGAACAAGCAGCCTACAAATCGCTAAAATTACAATACATAAAATAAATGAAATAATACATTTAAATATGAAAGTAGCCTAAATAAGTGTTAAATAGGCTATTAAACAAACATTCGTTGCAAAAATTCCTAACAACCTCGACAGCTCATCAGAATTACTGGCTGAGTTCTCTTTCTCTTCCCCATTGCACAGCTGCTGTTTTTAATAGCAAAGTAATTACATTTATTTTCGTTTCTTTAGTTTATAAAGTTAATTTAGAAATATATTTGGAACACGTTTTGTTTGTGAAATTTAAGTTTTCGTTTTTTAAAGTAACGACCGCGAGCGGCCAGCGGCAAACAGATCAATTTAGCCTTCTCAAGTCATCACGATTTAAATTAAAATCCTTAGATATAAAAAAAAAAAAACTTAAAGCATATCACAATATTAGTTTAATCGTTTAACCTAGATAAATGTGTACTAATATCCAGTCGTTTGTGCGGAGAGTGAAAGCTTTTGCAGGACATGGTGCTGCCAGCGCTATGTGAAACTTCATTTTTGCTCATAAATGTAAGAGTAATAAATTGACTTCAAATTATTACTTCACTACTATAAAACGAAATAATTTAAATCGAAAACAAAACTCTTTCATTAGCTATAGGCCTAATCCATAAAGATGCATTTAGGCTTTAAAAGCGCGTCCAGTGAGCAGATGGCAAGTTAGGATCGTCAACTTCATCTTTGCGACACTGACTCAGAAAATACTAGTTTATTAATAAATAATTTGAATATCTCCTTACTTTTCCCCAGCACATTCATGGTAATTACTTTAGCTGAGGCTTTGCGGCCAGTTTAAGCTTACTGCGTGCATTTGAACGTGGAACTCTGCTGAAGGCACTTGCGCTCGCTGCTGCTGCTGTTGGCGTGACACTAAACACCGCCACGGCAGAATAAATAGCAGAAACACTCTATTTTATGCTTGTTTCTTCAGATATTTGTATTTTCTCTTTATTATGACAGGTGAATTGTTGTAAACTGTTAAGCACTGTGTTTTCATAGCATTCAGAATGTGGAATAGTGTGATTTTGAGGAAATTAAGCCAACTAATCAATTAGTCGAAAAAATAATCACCCAACTAATCGATTATCAAAATAATCGTTAGTTGCAGCCCCACTAAAGTTTTCAGTCTGCTCGTCATCCCAATACAGAGAGGGGCGGGGTGAGAAGAGCTCATTAGCATTTTAAGCTAAATGCAACAAAACAGCTCACTGTGAAAAAGGCTGATTTTGACAAGGTAAAAAGGGTGTTGTTACCAAAATGTGTTGCCTTTTTATCAAGATTCTAAAGAATCATACCAACTGAAAATAGGTATCCAGTGACCCCTTTAAGTGAGGGTCATTTTTTAGGATTTTTAGGAAGTCTCTGAGAACCAAATGATGGTTTTACACCCAATTCTTTACCCTAATTCTTCTTCTTCTTCTTCTTTTTTTTGCAGTTAACATGCGTCTTTTCTGCTCCACCTGTTTTTTCTGACATTGCAGACCCAACAAGCATTTCGCTGTCCAATGGTCATGCCTTAACTTTGCAAATTCTAGTATTACATTAGTATTGCTGTCACGACTGTGTGTATACAATGCACGGAGACAAGAATTAAACAAAAGTTCTTTAATAAAATCCACAAAGGGTAATCCAAACAGGGAAATCCAGACAGGTAAGCAGGGGAACATACATCCAACACAACATAAGACATTTAGGCCCGGAAGAAAAGGAAGGGACAAGCATGAACTTAAATACACAGGATAATTAAACTCAGGTGCGGGGAATAATCAATTAACCAAACAAGGAAAGGAACATGACCAAATAAGGAAACCGGAACCAAACAAAAACAAAGACAGGGGAAACATAAGGCAAAATCAGTCCATAAACGTGACAGTTGCATCCTTCTTGTTGCCATTTAATAATTTAAAATTTTTTTTAAAGTTAAATTTCTTTTTTGGCTCATTTTATCTGTAAAAGAAAATGTGCCTAATAAGTATGCATACCACTTTCACTTCCAGCCTTCATGGACAATTATATATCACTTATAAATGAGTAAATACAAAATTAATAGTAGTTATTACGTGGTTATGTGGTTTTGAATTGGTAAAATGTGTTTGAAAAAAATGTTCAGAATATAAACTTGCCTAATTATTTAAAAAAAAGTTAATCCACAAAATACCTAAGCAGTCTCAATTATCAAGTCATTTTGATTTTCTAAACAGTATGATGTCATTATGCTCAGCCAGCTGTGTGCTGTCTGACATTTTCTCCACACTCTAGCAGCTGTTGCGACGTCTCGGGTTTTTTTGTAGTTCATAATCATACCATCTGATGTCCCCTTAAAGTTCATTAGTTTTTATAAACGACAGAATATCTTGAAGACTGAATTGGTGCAGGACTTACAGGCCTGATATTCTTAATATTTTGGAATGGCAACAGACTCAAAACTGGTCTTGGTGTCGAGACCTCGGTCTCAAACTGTTTTGCATTTCAAAGCAACGCACAGCTGTGTTTTATTACTGAATGAAACAACTAGTTCGAACGAATCGTTGAATAAATCACTAATTTGTTCACTCATTAAGTCATTTGCTGCCACCTACTGGTGGTTTTAGTTTTATGTTTATCATTTATCATTCATATGAATGTATCATTTTATTTTTCCATCATATTTCTATATTCAAATTTTATATTTAAATAATTTATCTCATAACATTATTCATGCAGTTGTAATTGCAGTGTAAATGACTTATGTTATTTTATCAGGACATTTCTCAGGCAGGAAATGTGGATCTTTCAGAACAATTTGAGGAGGTCTGGTCTGTTCTTGGTCTTGACTTGGTCTCACCCTGCCTTGGTCTTGGTCTTGCCTTGGTCCCAACCCCTCAAAGTCCTGGTCTCGACACACTTTGGTCTTGTTTTTCTTGACTTGATCTCGGTTTAGGTGGTCTACAGTAAATGTGTTAATAATATATGTATTGTTTCTGTTTTGATTCATGATTTTTTAAATATTTAATTGGATCTGAAGACATTGTAGTAAATATTACAGTGAAAGCTTAAGTTTTATTATAAAGAAATGTTTTATTTGTGGTGGGGGTGATTATTAAACTGACAAAAAGCAAAATACAGGTCTCATAAAAGTGGTCAATATGACTTCCAGATCTTCTGAGCTTTTTAGTTTAAAAAAAAAAAGCAGCTTGGACAATTTGCCTGAGATCTCTAGTGTGGAAACAGCCATATTTGTACCATATAAGTCGTATTTTAAGACAGCAAACGTTTTTTTTTTTTCTTCCCCAGTTACAGCTGCCTCCCTCGGCAGGTGTGCTGTTTTGCATATTTAATGCGTGTGCGTAAGAGCTGTCAATGTCTTGATTTTGCATTTACCCTTGGAGCTTGTCGCTAGTGTCTGACAGTATTACATGAAACAACCGTGTCAGCGTGAAGGAGGCTAGCCACTGTGTGGCTCAGAAAGTTGAATAACAGAAGCAGATCTGACACGCAGCCAAAATATTATTCGTGCCAAAGCTGCAAGATGCATCATTAAGGAGAGAATAAGCCCTGCCGAGGCCAGCGATAGAAAAACAACTTGTGTGACCAAGACATCAGCCGTCGGATCCCAAAGGTTACTCTCTTGTGGAGGACCAAGCTCCCTAAACATTTTCAAGGTCAAAACAGAAATGAGACAAGCATTATCACGTTAAAACAGATTGGATAAAGAAAGATCTGATATTAGATGAGGAGTTTGGGGGTTTTGTGGACAGAGGAAATGAACCTGAGGAAAAAGTGAAAAAGTAATTGTGCAAAGCAAACTCTATTATCTGTGATATATAAGGGAATGCGATGCCTTGTTTCGGTCTTCCAAGCTTTCGCAGAACTATCAAGCCTGTTTGTGATGGTGCAAAATGATAAGAGCAAAAGCAGGATGGATTTTGCAGTGTCTTATTTTTTAAACACTTAATCAAAATTTTAAATTGATCTCAATGATTCATTTTGCAACCAAATAATGATCCTTAATAACTAAAAGTGGAAACTGGTCCATTCTGACTGCTTCACAAGCCTCTACGCAAAATGTCAGTTTATTTTTGTTTCTCATTTTAACTGAACTTAAGACTGATGGTGATGCTCAAGATATTGTTGGTCATTCTGTGTTTCTGTAAAAAAAAAAAAAAAGTCAATACTGATAAGATAATAATACTACGAGTTTTACTACTAACAAAACGCACTAAGAATTAATAAGCTGCTGGGTTCATGAATATTAATAATGTTGTCTGAGTTTGTTCAAACTGATTTGATGAAATCAAAACTGGGATGATAATAGGTGAGCGCCAGCCAATGAGATTCCCTTTACACATTAGCTCCGCCCACTACCAGAGAAACCGGCAGTATCTTATGCTTGTTCTTGACTGTTCTGTCATACATTAGGCATTGCTAATTAATTCTTAGATTTTACTCACCGAATTTCCGTGAGTAAAATCTAAGAATTAATTAACCAATGCCTAATGTCAGACATAATTTAGTTGCCCAGAGTGAAGATTTAGTCGCATATGTGAGTGATTTACTAGCATTGTAGAGGGTTGCTTCAGGTAAAAATGGTTTACAATGAAAGTAGCAGTCCAAATTTAACAGTGATTTTTTTTAAATTATAATCTAGAGTGGAGTGTAGAAATGAGAGATGCTGTAGATCACCTTCAGAGATGCTGTAGTTCTCAAAGTGTGTGGAGAAAAAAGTTTTTTTCCTGATGCTGGTATGCCCTCTTGTGTCCAAAAGAGAGAAGTTCTATTTATCTGTCCCTTGTATTGTGCAATATTATTGTAGCTTTTAATACACTGTGTAGATATTTAACTGTGTTTATTAAAAGAACAATTATAATAGTGAAATTGAAATATACAATACGTTACATAAGTTATAGCTTTGTCAAATATTACAACTTTTAGTTTCAAAGAAAAAAAATATTATAAAGTTTAAATATCGTTGATGTGTTTTATGTTGCAATAATTTAATATTGTGATTTATTTTAATTATACAGTTCTTTAATATTATAGACCAATCTTAATTTATCCATTAATAATTTATCTAGAATCTCCAAAAATCTCTTAAAGCTTTTTTATCACACAGTGTAACAATATACAGTGTATATTATGATCGATATTGGGATAAAGCTTTAAAAATAATTATAAAATGATTAATACAAAATTAAAATATAAAAATTATTATTAATAAAAATACAATAATAAGAATTTATGATCTCAGTAGTATTAGATTTTTCAAATTAAAAGTACTTTTATTTTATTTTATTAGACTTAATATAATAATTATGCATTGTCATTAATTAAAACATTATTTATATACAAAAATTGGGATGAGTAAATTTTTTTGTTATTTTACGCTCATCAAGGCTGCATTTATTTGATAAAAAAATCCAGAAAACAACAGTAATATTGTGAAATATTATTATAATGTAAAATAACTGTTTTCAATGTGAATATATTTTAAAATTTAATTCATTGTGATCAAAGCTACATTACTCCAGTCTTCAGTGTCACATGATCCTTCAGTAGTTATTCTAATATGCTGATTTATTATAAATGTTGGAAACAGTTGTACTGCTTAATATTTAGTTGGAACCTGGAATACTTTTTTCAGGATTCTTTACTTTTGAATTGTACTTTTGTAACAATTTAAACTACCATTTAAAAGTTTGTGGTCAGTAAATTTTTGAAAGAAATTAATACTTTTATTCAGCAAGGATGTGTTAAATTGATAAAAAGTGATAGCAAAGAAAATACTTCTACTTTGAATAAATGCTGTTATTTTGAACTTTTTATTCATCAAAGAATCCTGAAAAAAGTATCACAGGTTTTCAACATTGATAATAAATCAGCATACTAGAATGATTTGCGAAGGATCATGTGACACTGAAGATGCTGAAAATTCAGCTTTCCATCAAATAAATTAATAATATTTTAAAATATATTCAAATAGAAAAATATATTTTAAACTAATAATAATTCACAATATTCGTTTTTTTCTCTATTTTTGATCAAGTAAATGCAGCCTTGATGGGCATAAGATAATTCTTTAGGAGACAAATGCTGTATTTTCATGCACCTGTCAAGTTTGAGATTTTGGGCTGTTTGGTGTTTCATAAAGTGTTTTTTCAGACTAGTGGAAAAAAATCACCCAAAAGACACTGTTAAGTGTTTCTTTTATAGCACTTTATCTATTTGTGTCAATAGATTTCAATTACAATGCATATTTTTAAAGGCTGTTTTCTCAAAATTAGTTTTTTCTCCTACACTGCACCTCGCCACTTTAGTAGCACTTACACACACACCAAACTTCACATTTTTATTCCTGTCTACAGTCGTGGCCAAAAGTTTTGAGAATTACATAAATTTTGGAAATTGGAAAAGTTGCTGCTTAAGTTTTTATAATAGCAATTTGCATATATTCCAGAATGTTATGAAGAGTGACCAGATGAATTGCATAGTCCTTCTTTGCCATGAAAATTAACTTAATCACGAAAAAAACTTTCCACTGCATTTCATTGTCATTAAAGGACCTGCTGAGATCATTTCAGTAATCGTCTTGTTAACTCAGGTGAGAATGTTGACGAGCACAAGGCTGGAGATCATTATGTCAGGCTGATTGGGTTAGAATGGCAGACTTGACATGTTAAAAGGAGGGTGATGCTTGAAATCATTGTTCTTCCATTGTTAACCATGGTGACCTGCAAAGAAATGCGTGCAGCCATCATTGCATTGCATAAAGATAGCTTCACAGGCAAGGATATTGTGGCTACTAAGATTGCACCTAAATCAACAATTTATAGGATCATCAAGAACTTCAAGGAAAGAGGTTCAATTCTTGTTAAGAAGGTTTCAGGGCATCCAAGAAAGTCCAGCAAGCGCCAGGATCGTCTCCTAAAGAGGATTCAGCTGCGGGATCGGAGTGCCACCAGTGCAGAGCTTGCTCAGGAATGGCAGCAGGCAGGTGTGAGCGCATCTGCACACACAGTGAGGCCAAGACTTTTGGAAGATGGCCTGGTGTCAAGAAGGGCAGCAAAGAAGCCACTTCTCTCCAAAAAAACATCAGGGACAGATTGATCTTCTGCAAAAAGTATGGCGAATGGACTGCTGAGGACTGGGGCAAAGTCATATTCTCCGATGAAGCCTCTTTCCGATTGTTTGGGGCATCTGGAAAAAGGCTTGTCCGGAGAAGAAAAGGTGAGCGCTACCATCAGTCCTGTGTCATGCCAACAGTAAAGCATCCTGAGACCATTCATGTGTGGGGTTGCTTCTCATCCAAGGGAGTGGGCTCACTCACAATTTTGCCCAAAAACACAGCCATGAATAAAGAATGGTACCAAAACACCCTCCAGCAGCAACTTCTTCCAACAATCCAACAACAGTTTGGTGAAGAACAATGCATTTTCCAGCACGATGGAGCACCGTGCCATAAGGCAAAAGTGATAACTAAGTGGCTCGGGGACCAAAATGTTGAAATTTTGGGTCCATGGCCTGGAAACTCCCCAGATCTTAATCCCATTGAGAACCTGTGGTCAATCCTCAAGAGGCGGTTGGACAAACAAAAACCCACTAATTCTGACAAACTCCAAGAAGTGATTATGAAAGAATGGGTTGCTATCAGTCAGGATTTGGCCCAGAAGTTGATTGAGAGCATGCCCAGTCGAATTGCAGAGGTCCTGAAAAAGAAGGGCCAACACTGCAAATACTGACTCTTTGCATAAATGTCATGTAATTGTCGATAAAAGCCTTTAAAAAATGTATGAAGTGCTTGTAATTATATTTCAGTACATCACAGAAACAACTGAAAGATCTAAAAGCAGTTTAGCAGCAAACTTTGTGAAAACTAATATTTGTGTCATTCTCAAAACTTTTGGCCACAACTGTATATCCTGAAGGTTTTTACAGAGGGATTTGTTCATATATCATTTGCTTCATTTTATAGATTTTATTTCCCCCAAAATTGTAAAAAATACATTGTTTTCTGTCTGTTCTAAGTTTTTTTTTCTGAAATATGGAGTGACAAAATGAGATACTCAAAATCCCCTCTGTAAAAAGCTTTGACTCTAATATGTAAAAAAAAAAATTAAACAATAATTGTTAAACTGACTTCATCCAGTGTTTAGATTTTTGTATGCAAATTAACGCATAGTTAATTTTTTTTACCCTATTTACCTGCAGTGTGACGCCTTAAATGTTGTACTGACCTCAAACGTTTTGAAAATATAAACATTGTTACATAGTACAGAATAATACAGTTTTCATCCAGTAGAGGGAGATGTTTTACTGTAAGTGTTCATGTCTATGTGAGTCAAGCTCTCTAATGCTGTTTGTGTTTTTTGTGTAATTGTGTACATTGTGGAGCACTTTTGTGTGGTTCAGTGTTTCAATTCATGTTTAGGAATTAAGGAATAGTTTTATTGATTAATGAATACATTTTTTTGCTATTCCCCTTTAAAATTTACATACAAATTTTCTATAAAACAGAGTGTTACTACATCTCATTGCAGGAACTGTTTCTTTAAGTAGACCATTCCTTTCATTTTCTTTGAGTCCATATATTACTTCTCCTGTTGTTCTCCTGTTTCTAAAATAAGTTGACAAGCTACAGTTTGTTTTAGAATCTAAATTTGTTCCATTATTCCACTGAAAGCTTGCTGGCACACAACAATGCGATCTAAATTTAGTTGGTGTTTTTTTCTACCTTGATTTTTGAAGTGCTGACAGCACCAGAGTACGACAGCCTGTGCAATAATGATAAAGTGTGTGAAAAGATGGCACTTTTTCACTTTTGATTTAACTTGTTTGAGGACATCCTTTTATACCACTGTTCTCTCAGCGTGTCAGACTTTTAAAAAGGGTCTTTTTATACAGTTGTGTTTGAAGGGTGCCACAGCTATAATTCACACAAAGTGCTCTGGCACAGAGTTCTCCCTTATCAGCTGGAAGGCAGTTAGTCAGTCAGTGCGAATGAACTGCTAAATGGCCGCAGAGGTCGTGCAGCCTCATCAACTCCGCACACAAAGAGACAGACACTTTGCATTTATGGATGTTCAAAACATTTGTGACTGTCTTTGCACTTTGAGTATTCAACTTGGCATGGTTTGGGCTAGTGGATATCATGAAATACCACAAATATTACAAAAACATGTTCAGGTTACATTTCACCCAGTAAATAAAAAATGAAGGGCTTTTTCTATTTTTATTTTTATTTATTTTTTGAGTACCAAGCACGTTTTTTTTTTTGTCCCAGATTCTCATTACATAATGCATCCGGAGGTATTACTTATGTTTATGTAATTTTGAAATTATTCCTAATAGTGATTTAATTACATACACAAGTCTGAGAAGAAACAGAGGTGCTCAAAATGTCAGTTTTTGTTTCTCATTTAATTCGCATTAATCTAATACAATAATTTTCTACAAATAATTTTATCACCATGATTTTTATCAATAGGCAGTGTAACAAATACCATCATGATGTGTAGTTTAAACTTTAACAATCATAATTATATATAAAATATTATTATTAATAATTAAAAGAAATAAAAATATGCATTAAAACCATTTAAAATGAATAAATAAATAAATACATATTCATGCTAAAAAGGAATATAAATTTTAAAAAGAATGAATCATAATAGTAGTAATTATTATTATTTTAAATAGTGAGTGATAATATTAATTGATGTTTTTCATAAACATCAAATTACTTTACTAAGTAAAAAATAATATTACTTAGATTTATTTATTATTATACTTTAATATTATACTATTATACTTTTTTCTTCTTATGTGATTTTAATTGTTAAAAATATACATTAAAACCAATTGAAAAAAAAAATCATGCTAAAAAGGATATAAATTCTAAAAATAATTAATAATTGCAATAATAATAATAATTATTATTATTCTAAATAGTGAGTGATAATATTATTGTTTTTCATAAATACAAATACAAATCTAAATAAAAATAATATTATTTAGATTTATATATTATGTTTTTTTCTTATGTGATTTTAATTGTTAAAAATATAATATAAAATGATAATATAAAAATAATGAAGATATACATCAAAGCTAATATAAAATACATATTGTTATTAAAAAGAAATATAAAATAAAAAAGAATGATTAATAATAAAAATAGTACTAATGGTGATTGTAATAGTAATAATAATTATTATTAAAAATAGTGATAGCAGTAATATTAATGTTTTTCATGAATTATTATTAATACAAATCTAAGCAAAATGTTATATAAAATAATATAAAAATAAATATAAATTAAAAACAATATAAAATAAATATTCTTATTAAAAATGAATATAAAATATAAATAATAATAATAATTATTATTATAAATGGCGATAGTAGTAATTTAAATAAATTATCATGAAAAATTATCATTTTTCATATTATTAAAACAAAATTGTAATAACAACTATTATTACTGTAAAGTAATAATACTTGTCTTGTCTAATATTATTATTATTATTATTATTATGATTATGATTATTATTACTATAATAAATAAAATGTATTTTATTATTTTAATGTGTTATTAATAAACTTGACTTGTCTTGCCTAATAATAATAACAATTATTACAATTATAAATTATAGCATATTATGATCATGATTTATTATTAATTTACTTTATATAACAGTAATATAAGTAAGATTTTGTCCTTACAATAATGAGAATTTAAAGGGGGTAAGTGTGCTTGATTAAATGAAATTAATGTCGCCATCATTAAAAAAAAATTAAATAAGACTTAATTTTCTCTCAAGCACTACATATTTTTTCCTTTTGAATTCAGGGTGAAATGTGACCTTGTCATATTTCATATTTCTGTTCTGGTTCTGTGATATTGACCCAGAGAGTGTTTGTATGAGGCATTCATGCATGCATATGTATGTGAACATCACTAGCACTGGGTTTGGAGCTGCATTCTGCGGATTAGTCTCCTTTCATTCCTCTGTTAAATCTCTAGCTCTGAGTCAATTCTTGCCACACACACACACTTGTCTCTCTCCATCCATGTTGCCAAGGGTAACAGTGGAGAAACACACACAGACGTCATGCAGGGAGAAGTGGGGAGGGGAAGCGAACACACAATGCGGTGCTCTACCAGTCACTATGACACAACCCAAAGAACATGCACTCATTGAGGTGGCCTGATGCCAAATGTGCATACTGATGGTCCAAAAAAAGGGAGACGACTATCAAATCAGTACTTAAAATTATAACATCTCTATATTCCTTGATGTATCTCAAGCTATGAGTGTATTGTGACATTTTTGAACTCAGTGAAAGCAAATAGAGGCGAAATAGATACACCATATGGTGGATTTTATTTGTCAGCACTATGTTTTACGCTCCTTTTTTTGTGGGCTGTTTATAGATGAAAGATTGACAGCTCAGAGCTAATGCTTGTGAATGTCTATGTCCTGTGTCCTTGAAGTAATGAGCTGAAATCCAGAGGCAGTTTCCAGACGGGGCACGTTGAGGCCAGGGACCAACATCTTATGAGCACATCCATAGATAAGCGTACGCTTTAATAACTTGGTCACCCTGAGACAGATGCTGTTTCATGATATCAAGAGATTTAGTTGGAGTGCAGCTCTAGCAAAATCTGCTGATCTGAAGTCACATTAATAATTCTTAACAAGAAAGAGATTAAATATTAAAGGGATAGTTCAGCTGAAAGTGAAAATTCCGTCATTAATTTCTCACCCTTATGTCGTTACAAACTTCGTTCATCTTTGGAGCACAAATTAGGATATTTTTGATGAAATTTTTGACCCTGCATACTTAGACAGCAGTGCAACTGACATGTTCAAGGCCCAGAAAGGTAGCAAGAACATTGTTAAAATAGTCCATGCGACATCAGGGTTTCAATCGTGATTTTATTAAGCCACAAGAATTCTTTTTGTGTGCAAAGAAAACAAAAATGTTATTCTCCTCTATGTCAGTCTTCGACGTGCGTTCACCAGAGTACCATGATGCATGCTATTTTAATGATGTCCTTACTAAGTTTCTGGGCCTTAAACATGTCAGTTGCACTGCTGTCTAAGTATGCAGGGTCAAAAATTTCATCAAAAAGCTCCCGGATTTCATCAAAAATATCTTTTTTTCTGAAGATGAACTAAGGTCTTATGGGTTTGGAACAACATGAGGATGAGTAATTAAAGACAGAATTTTCATTTTTGGATGAACTATCCCTTTAACATTACTTCCAGTTACAGTTGATGTCAAAAGTTTACATACACCTTGCAGAATCTGCAAAATGTCAGTTATTTGACCAAAATCATACAAAATACATGTTTTTTTTTTTTATTTAGAACTGACCTGAATAAGATATTTCACATAAAAGACGTTTACATGTAGTACACAAGAGAAAGTAATAGTTGAATTTATAAAAATGACCCCATTCAAAAGTTTACACACTGTGTTGTTAATCCACAGATGTGTTTTAATGTTTGTTTAGTGATAGTTTTTTATGAGTCTTCAGAAGGAAAGACAATGCATTAAGAGCCGGGGGTGAAAACTTTTTGAATTTGAAGATCCGAGTAAATTTAACTTATTTTGTCTTCTGGGAAACATGTATTTTTTGGGCAGTTTCTAAAGGGCAGAAATAAATTGAAAAAAATGTATGTATATGTATTCTGTTCAAAAGTTTACACCCATGGCTCTTAATGCTTTGTGTTTCCCTCAGTCCCTCAGTTGTCCTCAGTGTGAAAAGATACTTCTCAAAATCATACAGTTTTGTTGGAAAGGGTTAAAATACACAAAAATGCTGACAAACCAAAGAATTTGTGGGACTTGAAGGATTTTTCTGAAGAACAGAGGACTGTTCAGGACAAACAAGGGACTCATGAACAACTATCATTAAACAAACAACAAAAAACATTCAGGTAACAACACAGTATTAACAATCAAGTGTATGTAAACTTTTGAACAGGATCATTTTTATAAATTCAACTATTATTTTCTCTTGTGGACTATATGTAAAGATCTTTTATGTGAAATCTTATTCAGGGCAGTACTTTTTTTGTAAAATAATTAACATTTTGCAGATTCTGCAAGGTGTATGTAAACTTTTGACTTTAACTGTATATGAACACAGACATTCAAAATTAAAAAAAAAAAAAACATTAAGCAACACAATCATTTCAACATTGACAATAATAAATGTGTTCTAAGCACCAAATTACCATATTAGAATGATTTCTGAAGGATCTTGTGGCACTGAAGACTGGAGTAATGATGCTGAAAACTGAGTCTTGATCCCAGAAACAAAATGGATTTAAACATTAAAATAGAAAAAAAGAGTAAATGTTTAGTTGTAATAATATTTCACAATATTTAATGCATTACTGAGATATATATATAAACACCACTGAGGGTAAAAAAAGATGACAGAATTCATAAACTGCACATGAGAACATTGATAGGCAAAGCAAGCACACACTTTAATATCTTGGTCAGCATGAGACAGATGTTGTTTCATGATATCAAGATATTTAATTGGAGTGCAGCTCTAGCAAAATCCGCTGATCTGAAGTCACATTAATAATTCTTAACAAGAAAAAGATTCAATTAAATATTAACATTTCTTCCAATACTATGCGGTTTTTCCACAGAGGCACCACTTAAGATATTGATAAATCTGTCTTAATTGGTTCTTCACACTGTGTTCATGTTTCATGGAGTATTTCGCAGTATAAAAACCTTGCTCTTACACTGATTATACATCATTTTAAGGTGGTCTGTCAAAAACAGAATGATGAGACTGTAGCATCATCCATGATGACACATCTGTACATCAGATTTCTTTGGTTCTGTTCACAATGAACTGCTCACATTTCAACCAAATTGCAGGTTTCCTGCACAGTCACCAATCTTCCTGTCCATTTAGCTATTTTTGTCTATCTTCCTGGATTTTGTGTTAATTCTCTCCTGATCTTCCAGCTAAGGTGTTCCTCCTGCGGTGCAGACGTGGTTAGTCACTCTTAGGGAAGTGAAGCGCAATTTTCAGCTCGGGGGGTAGTTCGAAGAGCTTAAAGTGCTCGCTGAGGTCATGCTTAAAGAACAAGGGATAAATTCATTAAGGAATGTTCCTACATGCATATTTACTTTAGATAGAGGTTGGATGTAATGCTTGGAGTATTTCTTGCTGGATTTTGTAAATCAAGATTTGTATGTACTGCACAATAGGAGTCAGATCTGTGGGCATCTTTTTAGTGAATTTCATTAACGAAAACTATGACAAAAAATGTTTGTTGACAAGCTTTTTCCCCATGACCAAAATGAGATGATGCTGAGACGACAATAAGATCAATAAACGATTACTATGACTATATCAACATTAGACTTTATTGTGTTTAAAAAAAAAAAAAAAAACGTTACCCACATCTCTTTTTATTTTCATCAAAAAAGGAGAAAAAATCATTGGACTGTCATACACGCCTCTACTATGCGAGCTTTCATGTGTGCGGTTGCCAGATATCCAGATCAAATCCCCAAAATCAGAGCTTCTTTGTTAGTAGGATACATAAAGTTTTGCCATTTTTGACAGTATTCATTGTATGGAAAAAATTGGACTGTCTGCGTAATTGTTTCTTTGGAGTTTCATTAAGGTCTAAGATACATTTTGAAATGTTCTTCACTTGAGTAAAGTTAAGGTGAATACATCTTTTTGTAAAAACAGCTGGCAAGCCGACAGTGTATTCACACAGACAGATGTGAACTAATGAAACGTAAGCATGCTAAATGCTTCTCTTCTCAAAATAGCCCAGAGGGTTATCTTCATGTCCCACAAAGACTTATTATTGGTTATTATTAGTGATGC
Source organism: Garra rufa (assembly GCF_049309525.1). Lineage (NCBI taxonomy): Eukaryota > Metazoa > Chordata > Actinopteri > Cypriniformes > Cyprinidae > Garra > Garra rufa. Next base: position 30,728,340 of record NC_133375.1, on the reverse strand, counting down.
GATGCTTGTTTTTTCTTTGAAACCAATGACAGTCTGTTGCAGTCGGCAGGGGGTGATGTGCTGTAGTGATTAAAGATCTGGGCTGTTAACGGTTTGAATCCCTCATTGAATTACCATTGTGCCCTTCAGCAAAACACTTACAGCAACCCCAGGTTTCTACAGTGAGGATTCTCCCTGTTAGAAGTGCACTTTAAATTGCTCCGGGTCACAGCATCTGTTAAATGACTAAAACTCAATAGAAGCTTATGATAGTATCAGTACCTCAGGTGAGTGAAGGTGAAAGGGACAGGCAGAGGAGTGCCATTAACCCTACTGTTACAAGCAATGCTGTGTCTGATGTCTAGTTAGTATGATAATGATCATGTTTTGTATAATTGAGAATGAGTTTTTTGAGAGATGCTAATACAGTTGCTCAGGGGTTGCTTTTTTTCTACTTCAGGAGACTCAAAAATTGAAATTCTGTCATTAATTGCTTACCTTCTTGTCGTTCCAAACCCGTAAGACCTTCGCTGATCTTTGGAACACAAACTAAGATATTTTTCATTAATTTTGTGAAGCTACAGGAATATTTTTTGTGCGCAAAGACAACAAAACAACTTTAATCAGAAAAGTATTCTTGTAGCTTCATACAATTACGGTTGAACCACTGATGTTCTGTGGACTATTTTACTATCTTTCTGGGCATTGAAAACCAGTGTAAACAAACACAGAAGAAGAGTATTTCGGGAGAGAAGAGGATGTGCTCTTATTATCATTGCATCTGAGAACAGATGGTTATTATGGTTAATATAATTTCTATTAATTCTCCTCTGAATTATGTCATCTGGAGGAGAACACTGTCCTTTTTCTCCCACATTGTTATATGAGTCAGAGAATGTTCACTCTCTAGATCTTCTGTATTAAAAAAACAAATTGAAACATTTTTCTACTGTTCCACACATGAAATATGAAAGCAGTCATATGATTTTATATATATATATATATATATATATATATATATATATATATATACATACATATTTTTAATTAAAATTAAACCCTTTTTATTTTTGGCAAACAAACAGAGGTTTACTGTTATATTAATTATATTAATTATATTCAGTTTAAAACGTTTAAATAATAATTTTTGTATTTTTTTCTACAATTAAGTGGTAATCTTGTTGTAATATTTATTTTTTATCATATATTGTTTTATGTCAATTATTTAAATAGGAATATATAAACACCTACATTATACTGTACAAAAGTAATACAAGACTAATATTGTTCTGTTACATGTTAAACCGTACTTTTATTTTGACAGGTTGCCGTGAAGTTTCTGTGTGTACAATATGATATGATGCTAGTTTTCTCAAATGAAACGGTAAAAGTGACACTCACAGTAGCTTTGGAGATTGAGTTTATCTGTTCATGTGAGATGCAAATGCCAAAAACTACCGGGAGCATCACGCGTGCTTCAATATGCGTGTAGGGGAAAAAAAAACGCGTCTCCGCCATTCATACATACAGAGGCAAACAGAACATGCAGAATTCATATTAAAACGGTCTTTTTGCATTTCAGTTTTCACAGACACTAGTCCATATCGCGATTTGAATTAATTGACAGATCAACTTTTGATTTATTAATCCAAAAATCGACGAATTACGTGGCATTTCGCGCTATAGTAGTTTTTATGAATGGAGTGCGCGATCCCGTCCGTGTTTTCACGGAGGAGACATTGTAATGACTTAAATGACTTCTACTGTGATCTGGCGCTATATCGAAAATAAAATGAACTTGACGTTCAAGGGGGGCGGGGGGTGCCGTTGGGGGGGGCGGGCCGCCCCCCTAAGATAATGGTAGGGGAAACACTGTATATATATGATATATTTTCTCTAACTGTTTTGTATGCAGCTCATGGTATTTTTATAACAATAAAGGATGTTTATGATAATAAGCAGTGTGGTGTTATTAAACATACAGAGAGTGCATGTCTGCCTATTATAGATCAACTGCAGATCACAAGCAGAAGTTATTTCAATCACTCAGTGGGTGGGTTTTAAGCAAAAACATTAATAATTATATAGGTTTTTAAATGTGGCATGTTGCTAATTTTACTTCTATTTATATTTTAAGATGTTTTCGTGTAAGCATTATAGATAGTTTGTGTTTCTGGCGTAGAATGAAACTTTATTTATCTTAAGTTATTGCTGTATATTAAGCAGCGGACGATGTTAAATCCATATACAAGATACATATTTGAGGAAAAATGCACTGTTGGTCGACACCACTTAGCGTGCAGGCGTGAATTAGCAGAAGGCGAACAGTTGCTTCGTGCTCGGTGTGAAAGCACCATTCGTCAGCGATTCGGCTCGAGTATGCAGCCTTACATTTAAATGGCTGATAGCTTTCACTTGGCCATTTTGCAGCGTGCTTTCCGAGTTCCTCTGAAACCCTCCACCTTCCCCAGCTCCACCTGTATAGATCTGCTACGGATTATTTATGCTATTTTTGCAGCAGCAGTATGTCTTAAATACTCACAGCATCGTATTGCCATATGCTTTGGCAGTAGCAAGTTCCTCTACTTGCTTGCAGCAGCAATAATCTGCAGCTACAGCAATAACCAACAGCAGCAGCAATTCAGCAGCGTAGCAGATCTATTCCGCCAAGATGAAATACATTAACATTATCATATCCATTACCATGCTAAACTTTTCTGAGAGTTTTCATGACAGAAATATTTTAATTTGTATTCCAAAGGTGAATATAGGTCTTACGGGTTTGGAAGGACATAAAGGTGAGTAATTAATGACAGAATTTAGTCAGAAGTGAGTGAGAATGACAGAAGTGAGTTCTTATTTATTTATGAGCAAGTTTGAACTTAGTCTCAGATGTTGCTCCTTTTGTTCACATTTATGCATTTGGCATTTTATTGAAACAAAGCCATTAAAAAAATGTAAGCATTCTTTAAGTACCGGGGCCTGATACTTGGTGATAAAATGTCTTTTGAGAAACACTTGGGATAAAGCGCAACAAGAAAAGAAGTAGTAGTTTATTGTGTAAATGACGCAAAGCATGCGATAGTGCACTGCATCTTCTTTCCAACAAATTAAAGCATGTCAACTGAGCACCATTTGAAACTAGCACAAAATGCACATGACAATTCAGAAAGTTGTTCCATTTGGCTCATTGCATTGAAAAATATATTTTATTGCATTTTATCAATTCATGCATATTCTGGTTTTCAAACCCATGACCTTGAAGTTGCTAGTGCCATTCTCTATAGTTTTAGCTACAGAAATGCTCAAACAGTGCAGTAGCATATTTGGTTTCAGAAGAACCTGAGAACAGTTTGACACATTGTTAAGATCTCATCTCAAGCTTCAGAGAAGACAGATGTAACATTACTAGGTTTTATTATTTGGAGAAAAATTCTAGAAAATTTAAAGGGATATTTCACCCAAAAGTCATAATTTCAACCTCAGCCTTATGTCATTCCAATCCTCTATGACTTTCTTCTGCACAAAGCTGAAGAAAATACTTTGAAGAATGTTGGAAACCAAACAAGATTTGAGACCACTGACTTCAGTTTCTATTGAGCGGAAAAAAACACAGAGCCATTTCTCAAAATATCTTCTTTTATATTCCACAGAAGAAAGATAGTCATACAGGTTTGAAACAACATGAGGATGACAGAATGATGACAGAATTTTCATTTTTGGTTAAACTATCGCTTTCAGTAAAAGTGCTCTCCATTTCATCTTATTTTCTAGGAGAAATGCTAGAGATATTAAAAAGATTTTTACTGCTTTCCTCCAGCTATTAAAATAAGCACGCTGTGATGATCATAAGCAACATTTATAGCCTCGCTCCTGTCAGGACTCATTAATCTTCGTGTCTCCTCACCTCGTGAGGCTTTTCTTTTTGTGACACGTTTGACAGCATAAAGTCTACATAATAAAGTCATATTTAGAACAGCTGCTCACTGATCAAAGGATAGGCAAATACACACACAATTTTTTTTGGACGCACACCCACACAAACACACACATCCTTGTCATAAATTAGTCAGATTTACACAGGCAAAGAACATACGGCAAGGGGAGGGGGGGGGGGGGGGGGAGAAAAGTTGCTTTTTGGCAGCAGAGGCTGCTCCATACTGTACACACACATGCCACACACACACAATTTGAATGGCTCTTTAGTGAAGTGGTGGCTTGCAGTCAGCAGTTAGTGAAGCGCCGCAGATCGACAGCTCGCTCTGTCTCTCCTCCCTCCCTCTCTCCCTTCCTCTCTCCCTCTCTCCTCTTTCTCTCTCACAAGCACACCATCACAGCACGGCAGTCGTCCTGACAGGAGCACGCACTCTTCTGCTCTCCCGCTCTTTCGCCGATTAATTCCAGTCACTCATTCGTGCGCCGAGAAGCCCTCACGGGCTCTGCGGAGACGCTCCGAGTTCGTTCGCTCACCCCTGCTCTCCCCCATCCTGGGGAGTTTACCGCCGGATTAGTGGACGTTTTTTTGTTTTTGCCCCCAGCAGCGGGAGACGGACGGGCGAAGCGTGAGGATGGCCCAGCAAGCGGCCGTGGGCCACCAGGACACGCTGGCAGTGCCGCCCATGCCCAAGCACGTCGGGCTCAATGAGGACCTGGTGAAGATCCTGAGGGAGAACCTCCTGCAGCAGGAGCGACCCCGAGGGCACCGCCGCTCGCCCTCTTCCATTTCGCCCCGGCTGTCGCCACGGAACTCCCCCCGTCTTCTCCGACGGATGCTTCTCAACAACAACAACCACAAGCAGAGACGCTTCACCGTGGCACATACTTGGTAGGACCCTGCCTGCCGTGTTTTTTTGGGTGTTCTTGTATTTTTGTATGTGCGTTTTTTTTCTCTTGTCAAACACTTTATATGCGTGTGAAGATTTGTTGTGTCTTTTGGAATCGTTTCCATATGCTTCCTACCTGTCACCTGCTGGTTTCTGCGTCACTTTCACCTTTTACAGCCCGCTGGCGCGCTTTTTGGTGCGCAGGCAAACAAATATTAATGTGCATGTTCTCCTTTGATATTACCGGTCTTTCCACAACACCTGGCAGATGCTCTCGCACCACTGTTGAATAAATCATACCTGCATAAACGTTCTTTCAGGCTTGCCCCCTAAAGGCGAACGCTGTTGAGGGTTTAATAACTACATATCGCACTTCATCCTCCAGTATCCTAATCTTCCAGTTTTTTCGCCAGCAGAAATGAGATGGAACTAATTGTTTCTTTGTCAGTGTTGTTGAATGTGTCAGATTATTGGGCTCCAGGAAGGATTTTTCTATTGCCTTCTACTATCTTAATTTCACACTTCCTTTCCTGCCACCCCCTTTCCATCCGGATTACTGTCAGAAGCATCTTTAGAAATACATTAAAAGAAATGTGATGTTCTTTGGCCTTTTTTCATTTCTGATCCAACACTGGAGAGATGTGCCAAGCGGAAGCACTTCTCGGTGCCATTTTTGTATGTAAAAGGTGGCGTTAAAGTCTGCAACTTTGAAAATCGCAATGAAATAGAAGTACACTCTTAAAAGTAAAGGTTCTTTATTGGTATCAATGGTTCTATGAAGAACCTTGAACATCAATGCAACCTTTCAAAAGCAGATTTTTTAAATGTTCTTCAAAATGGTTCCTTTTGGAGCTGTTCATTGAAAGGTTCTTTGGGGAACAAAAACGGTTCTTCTATAACATCACTGCAAAAACACCCTTTTGGAACCTTCATTTTTAAGATGGAACCTTCACTTTTTTTCAAAATCTTCAGTTTTGTGATGTTCATCTTGACTTAGTTCTATGCATTGGCTGTTCGTTGGTTTTTGTTGTGGTCGTTGCTCTCAAACCTTCAAACACCCTTCAAACTCATGTTCATCTAAATCTGTGTGGTCCAATATTTTAAAAAATTAAACACAAGCACCGATGTTTACAGTAAGATCTGTAAGATCCATCCAGGCTCTTCTGCATTTCATGCAGACTTTAATGCAAATGAAATCACACATTCATACATCCTCACTGATTTTGCAATCATTTGTATTGATCCCTACGCTCAAGATGATTTCTCTTCTGAGAAACGCTTTGCCCGTTCTTGAAAGCTGCTGAATTGATGCGCTCATCCAAGGTTTATCAGCTTGTTTGGTTGGAGACGGCTTTCCAGAGAATATCATCATTCAAAACCGCAGGGGTGTAATCAAGGTGTCAGCGTCTGTGCTCATTAAGGCTGCCTTAAATGTAGATGGCCTTGTGCATTTGCCCTCATATTTCCAGCGTATGTCATATATCTGCAGACATAATTTGTAGAGATAACATGCATACTCAGAATTCCAAGTCAAAGGTACAGTTGTCGATAATGAGAAATACACCCTTGTTATTTGCAATTAGCCATTGCTGGTGTGGAGAAAGTGCTTCTTGTTTGTCAATTGACTAGGACAGCAAGGCATTATTGACATATCTGTTTTTTTGCTCTCAAGAGATCCCTTTGTAAATGTTACCCATCTAAAAGAGGAAAAATCCCTGCTGCGTTTCAGATGCGATTAATTGGCCCACATTTCAGAGGTGTGGGAGCTGTTTTGTGTAAACGGTAAAAAAGGGGAGCACTTTGCTCAACAGCTGTTGGATTCGAATGCCCTTTTTAACGCCATTATTTCGCCCCTGCACAGGAAAATGGTGCAATCAATCAAGAGAAATGGAGCTTGAGGTTTTGCCGTTTGGGGAGTGATTCCAAGGATGGCCTTAAATAGAAATCTCTCTGATTTTGGTACATTTTCATGACCACATTTTGTCTTAATATACTGGATAAAATATTAAACTTTTTTTGAAGATTGAAATATCATTTGTTTCTTTTGTCGCAATATTCCAATTAAGTGAACAAAAAATTAACTTTATTGTTTTTCACCATGTCTCTGGGTTTAAAACACTGATTTTATTACTTGAAATGAATTTTATTAGGAAATATCCCAGATTTTTTTTAATCAAAAAGTTTGCAAGAGGGATTTTACGAATATAAAGGGAACCCTGGGTATTAAGACTTGTATGGCTTAATACAACGTAAATGATGTCTCTGATTTAAATATGTAGTAGTAGAAAACCCATGAAAGATTTACGTTATTTAAAAAATCCACATTGTTATACCCATTTTGGACTATAGAGATGCCATTATTTTAAATACATAGAACCATTGAACTCAGTCAGCCACTGGCACTGAGCTACGCTATTTTTACCGCAACACAACTTTGAAAATAAAATGCTGATACGGTGACCACAGGTACTAAAAGAGCTTACAGTTGACAATGGATAAAAGCGTAGGCTTGAACCAAATGCAGTACCATCGATTTTTCCCACAAGTAGTCTAAACACACCCAGATATTGAGCGAAATCTGCACTGAGAAACTACTTCGGTGACTGCAGCGTCATGACAAGAATCGGCATGTTTACATCGTTTGTAAGCTCTTTCCGTAGCTGTGGTCTATTAGAAGGAAAGCAGTAAAGATTTACATGCTTCTCTTGTTGCCCTTTCACTGAGAATTACAGCCAAAAGCTGCAAAACATGGCATTGTATCTGTATTTTATTTTCCAAGTTGTGTATTCCGAGTTGTGTTGCGGTAATATTAACAACAGGCAGGATCAACAAGAGAAGCGATGTAAGTCTTCAATGCTTTCCTAACGATAAGAAAAGGAGAAAAGATTTGGAAGTTGCCTTTGGATGAATAAAACTTCCTAAAGACCTGCGTCTGTGTTCTCTCCACTTTAGCCTTGATGCTTTTTAGGCTGTTAGTAGACCACAGCTACTGAAACAAATTACATACAAATTATGTAAACATGCTGACTCTTGTCATGATGCTGCAGTTTCTGAAAGAGTTTCTCAGGGTGGATTTCACTCGATATCTGGGTTCATTTAGACTCTTTGTGGGGAAAATCGATGTTACGGCTTTTGGTTTAAGCTTACACTTATATCCATCACCTCCTGTAAGCTCCTTCAATAGTGGTCGTTGTATACGTATGTTATTTTCCAAGTCATCTTGCAGTAAAAATAGCTTAGCTCAGTGCCACTAGCTCACTGAGTGCAACTGTTCTATGTAATCAAAATAATGGCACCCTAATCGTCCAAAAAATGTATATAACGATGTGGATTTTTAAAATCCACTACATATTTCAGTAAGAAACATCATTTACATTATATTAAGCCATTTAATTTGAATTGAATTGACCTGATCCATCCATCCGATCAATCCAAACGTTTCCAAAACTTCAAAAGTTTTAAACAAGGCTTTGTCACGCCAACATTTAAAGTTTGTCTTGACCAAGTTCTCCTTTCTAATTGAATATAGACGAATTTCAGGTTAATTCCATACATTCAAGTGACTACTTCAGTTGGCACGCAACTCTGGTTTCCAACAAAACATTAAAGGAATAGTTCACTTCCAGAATAAAAAAATCCTGATAATTTACTCACCCTCATGTCATCCAAGATGTTTATGTCTTTCTTTCTTCAGTCGAAAAGAAATTAATGTTTTTGAGGAAAACACTACAAGATTTTTCTCCATATAGTGGACTTCAATGGTGGCTAATGGGTTGAAGGTCCAAATCGCAGTTTCATTTCAGCTTCAAATGGCTCTACACGATTCAGCCAAGAAATAAGGGTCTTATTTAATGAAACGATCGGCCATTTTCTGAAAATAAAATGAACATTTATATACTTTTTAACCACAAATGCTCATCTTGCACTAGCTCTGTGATGCACATTCGTGACTTCATGTATTACGTAATCATGTTGGACTTCAAAAAGTTGTTGGACTCATTTTCTCCTCCAACTTCAAATTGTCTGACATCATTGTTTTACCTTTTTTGTAAAGGGCGTTTGACTTTCTTTGTATGTTTGCTTTGTAAACACTGGGTTGGTAATTCTGCCTACGTCATGTGTGACCTTTCCAACGTGATTACGTTGAAGTCAAGCTAGTGCAAGACTTTTTAATTAATTAATTAATTAATTTATTTATTTATTTTAGAAAATGACTAATCGTTTCTCTAGATAAGACCCATATTCTTTGCATGGGATAGTGTAGAGCCCTTTGAAGCTGCACTAAAACTGTAATTTAGACCTTTAACCCCATTGGTCGCCCTTTAAAGTCCAATATTTGGAGAAAAATCCTGGTATGTTTCCTCAAAAAGCTTCATTTATTTTCGACTGAAGAAAGACATGAACATCTCGGATGACATGGGGTTAAGTAAATTAAGTAAAAGCAGGAAATTTTTTATTCTGGAAGTAAACTAATCCTTTAACACCCTCATGTAAGCTAATTTAGCTTAACTTAAGCTGTTTTTTTCTATTTTGTGAATGTGTAAATCTTGCTTACCCTGAAATACATTGCTAAATTACAACACATGCACAAGTTCAAAAGGTACTGCCTAATGAGAATGACCCACGTGTGTCTTGTTTGCAGGAGCAGATGGTCAGATGACAGAATAGAATTATAATTTATTGCTTATTGTGAATCACTTGTAATCCTAATGGACTTAGGTGTCGATTAATGTTTCTTGACTGAGAAGGTAGTGTGTCTCGAATGTTGGTCTTTTTCTAGATGTTGTAAGGGCAGATAGGGCTTTTAAATCTTTTATTCAGAGTCATTTGGACTGGATGTGGTTTACATTGTATGCGGCTGGATGCCCACTGTGACAAAAAGAAGCACTTCACAGTCATGGTATGTTTTTGAAAAGATGAGAGGATGCAGCGTTTACAACGGTCCTCAAATCAAGTCCCCTTGTTATATTTCCTCTCGCTAACGCTGGGACAAACTAGAGATATTTTTACAAATGTACGATACAGATCATCAGCACCACTGCATGCATGCTGAGTGCTTGTTTTCTCGCTCGCTCTCTCTCTCTCTCCCCCTCGATCTCCGGCATAGTCATACTCTCGCTCACACAGGAATGCACAAAAAACAAACACAGAAGTACACACAGTCACGATTCCATCACCTCCCTTTCTTTCCTGCTCGTCAGCACCGTGAGTTACCTTAGTAATAAGTTAGAAAAAAGGTTTGAGAGATTTCCTGAGGCCTTGAACTGAAGAATCTTGAGGAGTGATGTAAGAGACATTGCAGGTTGGGTGGAGGAGATGGAAAGAGTGCATGGAGAAAGGAGAGGAGAGCTAGAAACGGTATAAGCACCACTATAGAAAAATAAACAAAAGAAACTGTAATGCTCATCATAGCTTTTTCATGACCTGTGCAGATGTTTTATGTTTAAATGACTGTCAACCGATATCTAGAACTGATTTTAAAAAAAATATTTTATTATTAGTAATAAATTGCTCTTCTAATTATTATTATTACTATTTTATATATTGTTTTTATATATTATATGTATTGTTATATTCATATTATATTGTTTATAATCAAAATAACTATTATTGTTTTTTGTTATTTTTATTCTCAATAAAAATAATTATTTTTAACATCATAAGTATAATAAATATAATAATACTATCACTACTATTTACAATAACAATTTATTATTAGTAGTAGTATATTGTTTTTATAAATATGTATTATGTATTAACTATTATTTGTTTTTATTCTTAATAAAATATTTTTTTAACATCATAAATATTGTTATAATAATATATATTTTTAATTTTTAAATTACTATTACTACTATTATTATTATATTTATATAGTTTTTATATATTATGTCTATATCGTGTTTATATTATATTGTTTATAATCATAATAATAACTATAATTGGTTTATATCATTTTTATTCTTAATAAAAATAATTATTTTTATCATAACATCATATTGTTTATAATAATAATAAAACCTTTTTATTGTTAATAATAATACTATTACTACTACTACAGCTACTACTAATTATTATTTACAACAATAGTAATAACAATAATATTAATTATATAGCTTTTATATATTATATTTATATTATATTGTTTATAATCAAAATAATAACTATTATTGGTTTTTGTTGTTATTTTTATTCTTAATAGAAAATAAAAATATATTTTAATATAAGTTTTGTTATTATTTATAATAATAATTAAAGGTTTTTTAGTGTCAGTAATAATACTAATACTATTATTACTACTTCTGCAACTACTAATAATTATTTACAATAATAATAAAATTATTATTATATAGTTTCTAGATATTAAATGCATTATTATATTTAGATTTTATCGTTTATAATCAAAATAATAACTATTGTTTTTTATTGTTATTTTTATTAAGAATAATTTTTTAACATCATGAGTATTATTGTTTATAATAATAAGATTTGTTTTTATTTTTGTTAATAATAATACTGTTACTACTTCTTACTACAACTGCTAGTAATTATTATTTACAGCTATAATAATAATTACTATATTATCATTATCATATAGTTTTATATGTGTATTATTATAGATATATTATATTGTTTATAATCAAAATAATAACTAAAATTGTTTTTTGTTGTTGCTTTTTTGTTCTTAAAAAAATTATTAGTAAAACATTTGGAATCATTATGATTTTTTAATGTTGTTGAAAGAAGTCTCTTATGTTCACCAGAGCTGCATTTAGTTACAGTAAAAACAGTAATATTATGAAACATTATTACAATTTAAAATAACTGTTTTATATTTGAATATATTTTATAATATAATTTATTCCTGTGGCTCAAAGCTGAATTTTCAGCAGCCATTCCTCAAGTCCTCAGTGTCATATGATCCTTCAGAAGTTCAGAGTCCAAATCACCCAATCAGCCCAGCAGCTCACCCATAAAACCCCCACAGCTGAAGCTCGCATACCAACACTGCAATGCCTCACACATTTTTTTCTCTCTCCTGTCATATGTCTCTTTTCTCATCCTCTATCTCATCTCAGCTGAAGGACTGAAATCACTGTTAACTTTCACAGCAGAAGAGCCGAGAACGTTGATTTCATATGGATGAGGGGTGAGCGCTCGTCGTGCTGGAGGAAAAGTTTTAAAAGTGCTGGAGAGGCAGGAAAAAAAGGTGTGGGTGGGAAGAGATGGACTTCAGCCGAGTTGCCCGAGTCAACCAGCAGCGAGCAGATAGCAGGCGTACATGCAATAGCGAGGTATTACAACAAAAAAAACAGAGGCAAACTCGCAACATCGTTGCAGCGCTTTCCGCCAAGCACCCTGCAGAACAGCAATGCGTGGGTGGCTTGAGCTGTACTCACAGAAGGCAATAACTTGATCAAAGCGATTGTTTTCTCTGGAGATGCAACAGGGTGACTATCAGCCTGAGACAACAGAAGGTCACGGTGACGACAAGCCGCAGACTTTTGTACAGACGAGAGATGCCGTGAACTGATGTACAGCTACATAAACAGGCACTTCAGATTTGTCCTAGCAGGCAGTTTGATTCAGTGCACAGTGCACACAGCTGCTTTATTGTTCTGCACACATACACTCTAATGTGCATGTTAGAGATGGGTCAGGAAAAGGGTGGACTAGTCATCCGCCAACTGATTAGTTGATTTGTGAGGTTAACTAGATTTAATCTTTTTAGCAGCAGTGCTTTCAAGGGAATGAATTTACAAGAGCAACTTCTAGGATTTATGTGGTTTAGGGGAGCACTGGGATGCAAAGCGGGTAGTCTGGAGAAATAACAAAACATTATATAATGCATTATTCAATGCTAAATGTCTGATAATGACAATGGAATTTCATTTAGATAATCTTACACATTATTTGTTTCTCAGCATTTCTGTGTGTTTGAGCCCTTTCCAACAATGACTGTATGATTTTGAGGACAACTGAGGGACGCATATGCAACAATAACAAAAGGTTCAAACACTCTGTGATGCTCCAAAAGGAAAAACGATGCATTAAGAGCCAGGGGTGTAAACTTTTGAACAGAATGAAGATGTGCACATTTTTCTTATTTCTCCTAAATATCATATTTTTTAAATTTAGTACTGCCTTTCAGAAGATGCTTACATGTTTCCCACATGTTTAACCTGATCTTCAAATTCAAAAAGTTTTCACACCCCGGTTCTTAATGCATCCTGTTTCCTTCTGAAGCAGTGAGCTTTTGAACCTTCTGTAATAGTATTCGAATATAGTCCCTCAGTTGTCCTAGTGTGAAAAGATGGATTTCAAAATCACAGTCATTATTGCAAAGGGTTCAAATACACAAAAATGCTGAAAAATCTAAATTTTTCAGACGAACAGAGGCAGTTTAACTGTTCAGGACCAACAAGGGACTCATGAACAACTATCACTGAACAAAAAATAAAATTCAGGTAACAATTAAGAATTAAGTGTGTGTAAACTTTTGAACAGGGTCATTTTTTATAAATTCCACTATTATTTTCTCTTGTGGACTAAATGTAAATGTGTTTTATGTGAAATATATTATTCAGGTCTGTAATAAATAAAAAAAGCATGCATTTTGTATGATCCCTGTTATTTTGGTAAAATAATTTACATTTTGCAGATTCTAAATGGATCTTCGTATTTAAGATATATGATTTGTGACATCAAAAGTTGTCTCTAAATCCGTTTTAAAGCACAGCTGTGGAGCACCACAATCCACAGGCTTCAGCGGTAAATTCAAGACAATTAGTGATGAATTTCAAATTGCCTGCTGTGAGCAAAGTACCTGTTTTTATGAATAATCCATAAGTCTCTGTTTTTCAGTGAGGAATATGAATATTTGCTGCAGTAATAGTTTTGTACGATAAAATACTTTTAGCTAATATGATACATAATATTTTGCTATTTGGATTCAATCTGTGTTATTTAATTTTTAGTTTTTTGTACTCATACAGACAAATGACTCTAGTCAGGGTTGCAAAGTCAGCAGGAAATTGGGCTACTTTAACACTGTTGCTGCGGGTTGTATTGCATGTTTTCATGGGTTGAAGTGACCCCAATGACGTGATATTTAGCCCCTGTAATGCCAATTTTAGGGGAATTCCAGGGGAACCCCACCAAATTTTTTTTATCTCAAGCTACTGTTAAATGTGCATTTGTAACATGGAGACAAAAGAATGTAATATTATTAATTTTGCAGCCTGCACTGAAAACTGTGCTGAAGATACAAATCATCAAAGTCAGGCAACATAAACCTGTTTCATGATTTAAAACAATATCACACATTAGAAAATGCAGAAACTAAAACATATTTAAATATATAAGATATTTATTTTGTTAAGTAAAAATGACAGGAAAAGTTTAAAGAATGGTCATGTTCTGACCATAAAGAATAGTTTTAAATGAACACAATTAACTGTTTGGTTTCTACAACTTTCACTTTGAAGCAAAAATCTGCCTTTAAACTTTTAAAGATTTTAAATTTATTTTGATAATTTTCGTTATCGACTGATATGAAAAAGATACTTTTGGCCATACCCCCTAACTCTAATAGATAGATAGATAGATAGATAGATAGATAGATAGATGAAAATATTTAGTTTTTCACATCCCTGGTGTATCTAATTTGAACGAGACGAGGGAAGGTACTTGTATTGGTGAATGTCACATCTGATTGAAATATGGCAATTGGCATGTGTTTCTTTGATTTGCAGACGTGATAGCGTGCGCTAATCATTTCGCACATCTGCAGTGTGCAACGTGTTTATTAGCAGTAATTATGCAAATGACTTTTCCTTCATTTTCCCTATCTCCTCCACCCATGTGTAATTTGCCCAGTAATGAGCGTCAAGTCGGATTTGAGCAGAGGAAACACTAAATTAAATCTCCTCTAAATTATTAAGCAATTGAATTAACTCACAGACCAATCATTTACTCCCAAATAGAATTAAAGTCGTTCTCAAACAAACAGAGCTGCTGTAGATGAACTACGGTCTGAGAGCGAGTCTGTTTCCATGGCCACACTGCAACAGTGAGGTCGCCTTCCACTTCTTTGTGCTTTAAGGATCCTTAAACTGTATGTGAATTTTCAGGGTGGTTTTCACGAGCTGAAGGTCTCCCGGAAGGAGCTGTGAGGCTTCGTGCATGAGATTGGGCTTGGCACGAGATTGGAGTACCGAGAGCTGCCTGAAAGGAGAAAATAATGAATCAATGTGGGCAGGAAAGAGGAAGGGCATTGGCAGCCCAGATGCTCTGCTGCGCTTTCAAAGCTTTTTAGAGAACTGATTAAGCCGTGGTCTAATGAGCTGCAGTGTCCCTCTACTGTTTCGGTCCTTTGTTCTTTTCATCGCAGAAATGAAAAGCAAGGCTTTGATTGAAACCAACCTAACCTTTGTTCTTCTCACTGCTAGAGATTCTCCTTATTTATCCCTGTGCACCGACCAGAACTGAACACGCCTGCTGAAATGAAGGTACAATTTTGTTTGAAATGGAAATGATGCATAAGTGATTCTGGGCTTTCCGGTCATCATTCCAGAGTCATATTGTGGTATCCTGCACCTGGGAGGTGTTGCAGCATTTGGCTGTTAAATGGTCTTTCTGTAGAGATTTCAGTCATGACGTTGATTTGCAGGCCAACCCACAAAGATAATTCACCATTCCATCTCTCAAGAATGGCAAATTTTGATTTATGAGTAAAATAAAATCTGTGGTTAACATTACTTGAAGAGACACATTCACACCCAAAAATAAAATTTGTTGACATTTAATATAATTTTGTTTATACTACCAGTCAAAAGTTTTTGAACAGTAAGATTTTTTTCTCTTCTGCTAACTAAGCCTGCATTTATTTGATGCAAAGTACAACAAAAACAGTACAAAACTGAAATATTTTTACTATTTAAAATAACAGTTTCCTATTTGAATATATTTTAAAATGTAATTTATTCCTGTGATCAAATCTAAATTTTCAGCATCATTACTCCAGTCTTTAGTGTCACATGATCCTTCAGAAATCATTCTAATATGCTGATTTGCTGTTCAAAAAGCATTTTATCATTATTCTATTATTATTATTATCAAAATTGAAAACAGCTGTGTACATTTTTTTCAGGATTCTTTGATGAATAGAAAGATCCAAATATCGTAATTTATCTGAAATAAACTATACTGTTCAAAAGCTTGGAGTGGGGGGGGGGGGTCATTACAGAAACCTGAAAAAATTATATCCAGCCATTTTCTACATAATAATGAATGTTTTTTGAGCAGCAAATCAGGATATATTAAAATGATTTCTGAAGGATCAGCTTTGAAATCACAGAATAAATTACATTTTAAAATATATTTAAATATAAAACAGTTGTTTTAAACAGTACAACTATTTCAAAATTTTACTGTTTTGCTGTACTTTTGATCAAATAAATAAAGGCTTGGTGAGCAGAAGAGACAAAAAAATCTGACTGGTACAAATATGCATTTTTCTTTTTTAACACCATAAATATTACATATTTAAAATGATAGTAATATTAAAATATGTGTAAAATGCGTTATCATATTAAATATTTAGTATCATACAGTACATTATACATGTTTTATATTTGATATATATGTGATTTTTAATATATATATATACACCACAGGTTTTTTTGGTCCTCGAATCTAATTGGCTGAGAGGAGTGCAATATTCTAGTGATAGTGGAACTCCTACAGTGTTACGGTTTGTATCACTCCATTATGTGGTATTTCTCACAGCGAGTTTTATGGTGGAACCCAAATCCACTATAATTGTATGAATAATTCTTTTTTTGTCTCACGGAATGTAGTTTTAAGAGTTTATAGTTGAGAATGTACACGGTTTGTTAATAAAGAGAATGTAAAAAATGACATTTTTGGAAATGTGAGCTCCATTTCTTTAATAATCTGTTAGTATATATATTTATAATCAACATATTGATTAATTCTACCTTTTGAAGTAGGCTTCACACTCTACGATGTCTCACACATAGTCACCTTAGTAATCTAAGAATTACATTTTCAATTTTCAATTTTATATATTTTATCAAGAGCATAAACTCTTCCTTGTTCTGCTTACTAAAAGTGGGCAGTAGTGTTTGTGATATTTTCATGCTTCCATACTAGCTCGTGTATTCATGATTCGAAAGGAATAAATAAATAAGATACAAAACGAACTTGCCCACACAGTCCCCCTGTGTCCAACTTGCTATCCAACTCTAAAAAGCAAATCTCTGGGAGTCATGGCTGTGTCAGTATCTAGTGTGACATCTTCAGAGAGTTTTGTGAGAGGTGAAAACCACAGAGAAGATTGAGAATGTGTGTCATTTATTGTACTTACTTTTCTTTTGCTTTTCAATTGAATTATTTGTGTAATTTATTTTACAGACTCTATTATACTCATACATTATAAACCACTAAAAAACTCTGTAGGGAACCTATGCTCTGAAAATGCTAATTCGCTTCCAGGTTTTAAACTGAACAGCTGTAGCCTAAGCAACAAACACACACAAAGCTTTATTGAAAGTAAAATCTTAACATCGCCATTGTGTGCTTTGTCAGGATTTCATGTTTGAATGCTTCTGCGAATGTTTGAGGTGAAACCTGTGTATTCTATCACATGTCAGAGCAACAGATTGAGAAGGTTATGCTTTTCATCCACTTTAATTTTCTCTGTAGTTGGTTGCTGCTCCATGCTGACATCGCTGTGCATGTGGGATGAGCAGTCTCTGAGAAATCCTTTGCCTGCGGTATTGATTAATCGTCCAATCTTCATGCTTCTCGCTGCACTTGAAACCTGTTAGTCATCCCTCGCAGAGACATTACATTTTAGTCTTTCCCTGCACTGTATAAATATACAAATATACCCTTATCTTTGCTCTCAGTTCACTTTCTACATCTCATTACCGAGCACTTTCCACTCATTTAAGATGTAATACTAAGAAGTACACCTACTCAGCCATATTCTTGAGAGGACTTGGTCTTTCACTGTAGTTATTAATTTTGTGACCTTTGGAAGATTGTTCCGTAGGACATGTACTGAATGCAGAACACAGACTGCTTAATAATCTCAGCCTAACATTCATATATTCAATTTTTACAGTTCATGATATTTACTGACAGGAGATGCACCAGTGAATCATTGTTTAGGAAACAGCTTCACCATGAATTGATTTAATGAAAATGAATTTAAATAAATTACTGATATAATGTAATGTGTTTTTTGTAAAATGAAAACATAAGACAAATCAATGCTATTTAATATTAATGAACATTATTTAAATTAATACACAGTGTTAAGAAAATATGATGATACATGTGATCCAATATTGTGAAATATTTTTACTATTAATTTTTTTTTCTTGTGATCAAAGCTAAATGTTCAGCATCTTACTCCAGTCTTCAGTGTCACATGATTCTTCAGAAATCATTCTTATATGCCGATTTGCTATTCAAGAAACATTTATTATTATTATTATCAATATTCAAAACAGCTGAGTAGGGGTGAGCGGGGCACAACCTAACACTTTTTTGAATTTCGCAAATCAGAATATAAGAATGATTTCTGACGGATCACGGGACTGGAGTAATGTTGCTAAAAATTTAGCTTTGAAATCACAGGAAAATGTTTTATTTTTAAATATGTTCAAATAGACAACAGTTCTTTTAAATAGTAGAAATATTTCAAAATGTTACTGTTTTTGCTTTAAATTAAATAAATGTATGCTTGGTGAGAAAAAGAGACTTCTTTAAAAAACTACATTTTTGGACATTTAATATTATATATTTTATATGAAACATTATTTAATATTGTATATTTCTGACATTTAATACAGTATTTTGTTTATATTTGTCTTTTTTTATATAAGAAAATTATATTTAGAAAATTGTAGACAAATTATTTTGAAACTATTTTAATTCAGAAATTGTCAAATTTCTCAAAATGACAAAAAAATGGCAAGTAACACTGAGTTAAAAATGAAATTTGAAATCTTTCTGTGTGAACTGAAATAGCATTATCTAATAATATTTAGAACTTCCACATTATTGTAAACTAAAATGATAATTATATTGATTAAATATGCCATTCCATGAATATGAAACCTGTAAATATTGACTGCCTTTAAAGAAATCTGTGTGACTGAAACAAAAATCATAAAAATCAAATCTGTGGCCTCCTCCCTGCTGGCCATCTGAAGAAACAGTGATGGGGGCAGCTGTGCTTCGAGAATCCCATGAAATTAAAGTCAAGGCTCAATGAAGTTTATTGTTAGGAGCACCAGGTAACGATTGAAGAGGAAAAATCCTAGCTGTGCTGCAGATGAGACCTGTGGCCGCCGTCTCAGTACGTGCTGTGTCATATATTATGCCGCACTCTCTCTGCTCTTTGAGTGCTCGCAATGTGGTGGATGACATTTTGAATGCAATGTATCTTCCACTTCAACCATTCGATTTCTTCTGAAAACACTCAAAGGCTCATTCCTAAAAATGTTTAGAGATTGATCCTTTTATTCCTTTATTTGCAACCATAGAGAATATACAATATTACAAATTATATTTGTCCACATACTACGTCAGTTGGAAGAACTAGTCAAATCTAAGATATTGTAGCCAAAATCTAAAAGATCTTTTAGATAAATTAATGAACCAGACTTTTTAGAGGAAGAAAACATTACAGAAACAATTTACCTCCATTAAGGAAAGGAAAGGAGGTGACGTGCACACACACAGTAGTGAACACACACACACACACACACACAGCAGTGGACAGCCATATTGCTATCACTGTGGCGTCCGGGGAGCAGTTGGGGGTTTGGTGCCTTGGTCAAGGGACTCACCTCAGTCGTGGTATTGAGGGTGGAGAGAGTGCTGGACATTCACAATCTCCACCTACAGTCCCTGCCGGACCTGAGACTCGAACCTGCAACCTTCGGGTTACAAGTCCGACTCTCTAACCATTAGGCCACAGCTGCCCCAAAGCCTGTAAATCTAATGCATTTTACATTTATTAGTAATACATATATATACAACTCTTTCCAAACATGTTTCTTGAAACATCATTGGTCAAGCAAAAATACAGCCCCAAAGTAATACTATTGGTTGAGTTACTGGGTCAGGATATTTGGGCCTTTAATCATATAAACTGAATTATGAGTGTTAATTTATGTTTACCTGCAAAGATTAACAGCAACACATATAAGAACATGCTGACTGTATTCCGATGGCAGTTTTTTTTTTTTTTTTTTTTTTTTTTTTTTTTTTTTTGGATTAAGCAGGAATCAAGGAAATTAAATGAATATGGACAATACCTATTGTTCACTAAAACTGAGTGGTATTTCTGTAGTGTTTTGTTCTTATTAGTGTGTATCTGCTGAGACAAATGTCATTAGCGTCAAGTGGAGGAAGCAGCTGGCTAAGAACAAGAAAGAGACGCTTGAAACTGAGACAAGTTCACCTTCCTTTAGGGCTTGCTTCGCTCCTAAATTGAGACCTTTGAAGTTTGTAGAGACAGTTTGACAGCACATGTGCTGTAGTTCTATTATATTGACTGTATTGAATGTCAAGATTGTGTTAACAGTCAGAATTAAATGTGATCATGTGGTAAAAAACCTGTGTGATTTACTCAGAGATTCAAGCACAAATGACTCTTAAGAACAGATTATCTTTATTGAATCAATAACATAAAGAGCAATCAGTGCAGTTCTGTTCACAAACAAAAGACTCTTATGAGCCAACTCTTTTTAGTCAGTCATCAACATAAAACATGACCAGTGCAGTCCAAAACAAGAACAAATGATGTTTTTCATCGTTTCGATTCACAAACAAATTCTTTTCAATCAACCCAGTAATTCAAAAACTGCGTTTATATCATGTTAAAGGATGATGATGTGAAGAATCAGTGGTTAAAATTAAATTTTTTTCCACGTTACCACAGCAATACAATTCTAACCTTTTGTCGTGTGCTCATCATTTTACAGAGGATTGCTTCTCTAATCTTGGCTTTTGTCTTTTTTGGCTTCTAATCTTCTTTATTTGGACTAACAAGCGTCTCTGAACCACAACCTGTAAGTACGATTGATACGTTATGTGTACATTTTCAATTAAGTGCTCAAAATATCAAGCTTTTTTCTGCTAATATGTGTTGTATACACTGTAAAAAAATAAATAAATAAAATAAAAACACAATTTGTTGAGTAAACTTAAAATTATTTGTTACCCTGCTGCCTTAAAATTTTAAGTTGAATTAATTCAAATATCTAAGTTGTCACCTAGTACAACTTAACATTTTAAGTTGACTAAACTTTTTTGAGTTGACTGAACGTAAAATTATAAGGCAGCCAGGTAACACATTTTTTTAAGTTGATTTAACAAATTGTTTTTTACAGTGGACCTTTAGGTTTCCAGGTAAAGCACGATATTACTGTCTTACTGAAATAGTTCTGATAATTCGCTGTGAACCCATTATTTACTAAGAATGTGTCAATTAATGTAGACTGTAATTGTTCTAATTACTTCGTTTAATAATAAAGAATGTAACTTAGACATATTTTGATTTAAAAACGTATCCACCATTATTGTCTTAAGTGTTAGCAGTTTAGCAGCTTAACTTTAGCTGTAGGCATGATTTGCCTGCATTAGTGGTGAACTAAATGTTTTTATGTCATTATTTTAAGAACGGATTGAAGCACTATTGTTTTATGTAAAGGTGCATCAGGGTTGCCAGGTTTCCACAACAAACCCCACCCAGTTGCTACTCAAAACTCATCGGGTTTCAAGGGGGGGTCCCCCATTAAAAATCACCTTCTGGTTTGTTAAATACTCATTTTGTCAGGGTTCCTCTGGTAAATACACATTCCAGGGGCTAAATATGACGTTATTTGGGTTGCTTCAACCCGTGGATATCAAAAACAACCACGGAATTGGCAACACAGATGGTAGCGCTCACTAACTTGCTCAAGTGCTCCTCTCTGTGCCAATCACAACTGTCTTGGTCAGCTGACCAATCAGAGCAGAGTAGGCTTATGGAAGGGAGGGGTATACAGACCTCAGGTCTGTACTGCTTCAAATGATTTGTTTCGAAATCATTGCAAAATTATTTTAATATTAAATGTATATTGAATGAGTAAATTACAATGTTTTCTGACCTTGGATGCATTTAAACCTATTGTAGGGGACTCCAACACAATATTATGACACTTTAAAAAAACATATGACTTGCTCCTTAATGTTTGCATAATGCAACATTTTAGAAGATCAGTTCTGAATCAAGTTAAACTGAATCAAATTAAATGGGTAAATAGGTATTGTTCTGTACTATATATCAAAATATATATGAAAACCATTGCTCTCATGAGATGTCTTCACTAATGTAGCTTTGTCTTGTGTGTGTGCATGATTGATTGTGACTGGAGTGTTTTTCACCCTATTGGATAATGAACGCAGAAAAGCACGGATCGCTCACAGGGGAAGAATTGATGTGCACCTCCTCAACTCTGAGAGCATGGAGGAGTTTAGCTGGCTGGCTAATTGCCTGATTAAAACATGAAGGCTGCATGACGCTCATGGAGCTGATTGACTGCTTTCCATACTGATGGGGATGTTCCTCGCTGTGTTTGCACAATAACGCATGCAGACATCTACCAAAGCCCTCAGTCCATCTAGCAAAGGTACGACAATTGCGTTTTACACGTTTACAGTTAAACTGTTAGATGCCATATAATGGCATTTCTTTTCCAAGTGCCCTTTTGTTTTCCCACTCAACCGATAGTGTAAGGCTGAAATCAGCTGAAATTGTCTCTAAAGAGCTCATGCCCTCTGCCAACTCATTCTTTTTCGGTTCTCGTCTCAGAATAGCTGATAAATGTCAGGTGCTGTATTACCTCCTCCTCTGCACACACAGAATTAGCCCCCTGCATTAGTGCTGTGGGTTATTTATTTCTGCTCTTGCCGGACTGACACTCTAATCCAGGGAGAATAGAGACAACATTAACGTCAACCTGTCTGTTCCCTTATGTGTTTTGGGGGGAGGGAGGGGCGACAGAATAACCTTTGCGCTGACAAATCACAGCTTCTTTACGACTGCCTGCCTGCTCACCGCATTAGAGCTCTGTCAAAACTGAGCAATGGCTCTGTTGCGTTGAGGTACATGCGGTCTACACTTGCGGTTTTGATATTTAGTGATTAGTTGTAAAGCAGAATAGGGAAATGGAAAAGGTTAACTCTTATAAATGAGACCCAGATCACAACTGTGTTTGCAGTAAATCAGGGTGCTGTGGTGATGCTAGAAATAGTTTACCGAACATAAAAACTGAAAATTTGCTAAATGCAGGGTTCGTACAAGGTGCTTAAAGTGCTTGAAGTACTTGAATGAGACTTTTTAAATTTTACGGCCTGGAAGGAGTCCTGAAGAGGTACTTGAAAAGTGCTTGAAATATTGACAATGGATCTATGAAATAAGTGTTTAATTTTTTAATAAGCACATATCTTTTCACACAAAATTCACACAATTAACAAACATACTTTTTTTGTACTTCAGTTAATGTCATTAAACTATCGAGCTAAACCAGTAGTAGTACTGACAGTGTTGTGTAAACATGGCTGAAGACGCAAAAAGAGAAACAGATTAACCAATTCAACTGAGTGAGTCATTTAAGCTGGAACTGCTCTGCTTGATTCAAACTCGTGGCTTCGTACCATTTCAAGCGATTCACTAGCAAGAACCAGAACAAATTGAAAGAGCCATTTCTTTTTGAATTTCAACATCACTCGTAATGATTTTAAAAACCATTGTGTCAGTTTCAAAGCACTCCAATTGGAACGCGTATCACAAATCATTTGATTCAGATCAGGACTTCAGAGTGGGTTCTTCAATCAAATTGCAAATTGAATAATTTGCGATCCACGCTCCGAGTCCTGATCTCAAATGTGAACAGTAAAAACAGTAGAAAACATCAAACCATAAGTGAGATCTTTGTAGAAGTCCTTGAAAATAAAAAAGTAGTGCTTGAAAAGTCCTTGAAAGTCCTGGAATTTTATTTTACAGTATCTGTACGGACCCTGTAAATGTTACCCTCAGGTCATTCAAGATATTGATAAGTTTGTTTCTTCATCAGAACAGATTTTGAGAAATTTAGCATCACTTGCTCACAAATGGATCTTATGCAGTGAATGGGTGCCGTCAGAATGAGAGTCCAAACAACTAATATAAACATCACAATAATCCACACCACTCCACTCCTTCGAATAACATCTGGTGATGCGAAAAGCTATGTCTTTCTAAGAAACAAATCCATCAAGGCTTTTTAACTTCAAACCGTTGCTTCTGGCCATAATCTATAATAATGCTTCCTCCAGGGAAAAAGTTCACGCCCGGTTGCCTTCTTACATCAAAATCCACCAACATATTTGTTTAGAACTGTTTTTGGTTGTAAATGGTGCTTGATCTGTGCATATTCAGTCGAGGCAACTTTGCTGGAATGGCTTGAAGTTAAAAATGATGCATTTGTTTATTACAAACACACAGCGTTTCACTTCACAAGACACTAATTGATGGACTAGTTGTGTGGACTACATGTAGATTATTGTGATGTTTTTATAGGCAGTTTGGACGGCACCCATTTATTGCAAGGGAATCCATTGGTAAACAAGTAATGCTAAATTTCTCTAAATCTGTTCCAATGAACAAACAAACTTATCTACAGCTTGGATTGCCCGAGAGTGAGTAAATTTCATGCAAAAATTTATTTTTAGGTGAACTTTATTTTCAAATACAGACTTTTTCTCAGAATTGTGAAATATAAACTCCCAGCTTGCAAATTAAAGTCAGAATTGTCAGACATAAACTTGCAATCCTGAGAAATGAAATCAGAATTGCATGATATAAACTTGCAATTGCAAGTTATAAAGTCAGAATTGCGAGACATTAACTTGCAATTCTGACTTTTTTTCTCAGAATTGCATGACATAAACTCCCAACTGCAAATTAAAGTCAGAATTGTGAGACATAAACTCGCCATTCTGAGAAATAAACTTGCAATTCCGAGAAATTAAGTCAGAATTGCAAGACATTAACTTGCAATTCTGACTTTTTTTCTCAGAATTGCGTGATATAAACTCATATTTAATACAAACACACAACTTTTCATTTCACAAGACACTAATTGATGGACTGGAGTCATGTGCATTGCATGTAAATTATTGTGATGTTTTTTATCAGCTGTTTGGTTTTTCATTCTGGC
Organism: Garra rufa; assembly: GCF_049309525.1. Lineage (NCBI taxonomy): Eukaryota > Metazoa > Chordata > Actinopteri > Cypriniformes > Cyprinidae > Garra > Garra rufa. Next base: position 30,703,250 of record NC_133375.1, on the reverse strand, counting down.
ACCCATTCACTGTAGAGGATCCATTGGTGATGCAAGTGATGAAATGCATATTCTCCAAATCTATTCTGATATACAAACAGACTCATCCATAGCTTAGATTGCCTGAGAGTGAGTAAATATTCATTTTTGGTGAACTATTTCTTTAAGCTGAAATACAGACCTAATGTACCATATATTAACCCTAATTTAATAGCTAGTCTCAAACAGCCTTTATATTACATTTCAAAGCTATGCCAGACGTTTTGAACAATATAAATACGCACAAATGCAAATGTCAACATTTGCTCAGAAATAATTGTTGCCCCTCTCCCAGCACCACTATATCATTACCAGAAAGGTCCAAGACCCCTCTTTTCTCAGAAAGTCTATTTATAGAAATTCATTTAGATCTGTTTGCAGTGGGCTTGCCATCACGATAGAGAATGGATATCACCTGGGTTCGTTTTCTTCTTTTCTTTTTTCCCCCCTCTCCACAGATTACTGGTTACAGATAACAGACCTGCATCACCTCGCCATCAGTCTGGTGTTGCTATGTGCTTTGTAGAAGTGTTGCACTGACTTAAGCAACCTTCACATATTGAATTAACTCTGGTTTCCATGGTGAGCAGCAACAGTGCTCATAATCCCAGAGTGTTTGATTTAATTGCAGATCGAATCAAAACAAAGTAATGATGCGCGGAAATAACGGATAAAATGCACCGTCGAGCTATTTTTAGCTGCAGTGAAATATCTCTTGTGGCTACCAGCAGAAAAAGCAAGATCTCATTTAAGCATGCTGGATTAGTATACTTATCTTTCCCTGTATGCACTGTGAGCTGCAATCAGTAGAGTAAATTATTGAAATTTTGGAGGAAAATAAATTTCACTTCAGTAGAAGATGGTTTAAATGATGTTCTTGTTTGCACTGAACTCTAAACTGATTTTACTGAGCGCAGAAATTAACAGAAGACACAAGACAGAAAGACCAGAAGCAAGGGAGAGAGGAAATGAGCAATAAAGGGATAGAGTGAGGGGAAAAAAGAGAATTAAAAAGGTTTTCCTTTTCCAATTAATTTTTGTTAGTGCTAGAGGCTATTTAGAAATGTACTAAAGTCATTTACTTGACTTAATTGCTTTTAAATCTTAGATTAATGACAATTTATTATTAAATAGTGTTTTTTTTTTTCGATCTAATGCCATTAGAAATGGATGTAACCCAATATTAGAAGTGCTGTTTGAAAGTTGTAGCTTAATTAAATTTTCTATGCCAAAAAATGTTTAAAGCATTAATAATAATTCAAACTGTTGTGTATTATGAGTTTACTGAAAAGCCTGGTGGTCAGTAAACTCTTATACCGTTCATGTGTTTGCCTGTTTGTTTGTGCGCCATTGTTGGTAGTCGTGGTTTGGATTCCTGAGATTTTTAATTGGCCCTGGCAGACATTCAGAAGACATTGAATTACTGTGTTTAGCGTAACACAGGGACAGACTGCAGCCCCAAGAGTGCTGTTAGTGCTTATAGAGGGTATTTATCATTCGTAAGAAGGTCTGTGCAAAGAGCGAGTTAGATATAGAAATAAAGAGAGAGAAAGAGAGAGAGGAAACATAAATGTTTACATATGGTTGAAAATCCACAGTGACTGTTAAGTGAGAGCAATACCATAGATTTAGATTTTCATTTTAGCTCTGACTGTGGTGAATAAAACCTTGCTAGAGAGAGAGAGAGAGAGAGAGAGAGAGAGAGAGAGAGAGAAAGAAACATAAGTCAGCCTGAGTTGGGTGGCTGGTTTTTGATGTTTTATGGGAAATAACAGATATTAAAATTTTTGCCAATATTGAAAAAAATAAATTAAATGTAATTAATTAAAAATGAAATTAACTAATTAATTATATAAAAGCAATATTTTAAATGCTATAAGTGAATTTATATTGGTTATAATGAACACTGTAATTGCGACTTTTTATCTTACAATTCAGAATTTTTTAAATGTTTAAACTTGCAATTGCAAATTACAAAGTCGGAATTGTGAGACATAAACTCAAAATCCTGATTGTGTTGCCGAACAATACACAGATGTAAACAAAGGTGTATGTTTGTAGAGTAATTTACAACCGCTTTAAACGCAGCTCAACCAATCAGGATCAAGGACCGGAACTATTCGTTTTATAATTGCGAGTTTATATCAGAGTTCTGACTTTATAACTTGCAGTTGCTAGTTTATATCATGCAATTCTGAGAAAAAAGTAAGAATTGTGAGTTTATATCTTGCAATTTTGACTTTATAACTCACAATTGTGAGTTTATATCAGAGTTCTGACTTTATAACTCACAATTGGTAGTTTATATCATGCAATTCTGAGAAAAAAGTAAGAATTGTGAGTTTATATCTTGCAATTTTGACTTTATATCTCGCAATTGCGAGTTTATATCAGAGTTCTGACTTTATAACACACAATTAATAGTTTATATCATGCAATTCTGATAAAAAAGAATTGTGAGTTTATATCTTGCAATTTTGACTTTATAACTCGTAATTGGTAGTTTATATCATGCAATTCTGATAAAAAAAGTAATTGTGAGTTTATATCTTGCAATTTTGACTTTATAACTCGTAATTGTGAGTTTATATTGCAGAATTCTGGCTTATATCATGAAATTCTGACTGTATAACTAGGAATTGCAAGTTATCACAATTCTGAGAAAAAAAAAACTGAATTGCGAATTTGTATCATGCAATTCTGAGAAAAAAGTCAGAATTGTGAAATAAAAAGTTGCAATAAAAGTTGCAGGAGCCCTCCGGGGCGGAACGGGAGGCGCAGAAGCCCTCCAGGGCGGAACGGGAGGCGCAGAAGCCCTCCAGGGCGGAACGGGAGGCGCAGAGGCCCTCCAGGGCGGAACAGGCAGCCGCGTCATGGACTGGGACCTTGGCGGAGCAGGCAGAGCAGGGAACCTTGGCGGAGCAGGCAGAGCAGGGAACCTTGGCGGAGCAGGCAGAGCAGGGAGCCTTGGCGGTGCAGGCAGAGCAGGGAATTCCGCCATGAACGCCACCTCCAAAAGAGGTATAGGCGCAGCGGACGTGGACAGATGAGGCCTCTGAAGCAGACTCATAAACAGACTCAGGAATAGACGAGGCCTCTGGAATGCAGCGTGGAATCTCCATGGCGGAACAGGAACCTTCAAGGGTGGAGCAGAAGCCCACCAGGGCAGAGCAGACGAAGCAGGAGCCCACCAGGGCGGAACAGGAGGCACAGAAGCCCTCCAGGGCGGAGCAGGAGGCGTAGAAGCCCTCCAGGGCGGAGCAGGAGGCGCAGGAGCCCTCCGAGGCGGAGCAGGAGGCGCAGGAGCCCTCCAGGGCGGAACGGGAGGCGCAGAAGCCCTCCAGGGCGGAACGGGAGGCGCAGAAGCCCTCCAGGGCAGAACGGGAGGCGCAGAGGCCCTCCAGGGCGGAACAGACAGCCACGTCATGGACTGGGACCTTGGCGGAGCAGGCAGAGCAGGGAACCTTGGCGGAGCAGGCAGAGCAGGGAACCTTGGCGGAGCAGGCAGAGCAGGGAACCTTGGCGGAGCAGGCAGAGCAGGGAACCTTGGCGGAGCAGGCAGAGCAGGGAACCTTGGCGGAGCAGGCAGAGCAGGGAGCCTTGGCGGTGCAGGCAGAGCAGGGAATTCCGCCATGAACGCCACCTCCAAAAGAGGTATAGGCGCAGCGGACGTGGACAGATGAGGCCTCTGAAGCAGACTCATAAACAGACTCAGGAATAGACGAGGCCTCTGGAATGCAGTGTGCAGCCCACACACTCAAAATGGCAATTGCCATCACAGGTACTGCAGTGGTCAGAGAGAGGCCCATCGGGTTTGAGGGCGTGTGGCTTGGGAACGTTGGCTCTGCGTGGCTCGGGAGCGGGACGTGACTTGGCCTTGAAGGAGCAGCTGTGACTTGACTTGGCTTAGGAGATGCGGCTTGACTTGACTCAGAAAGCGCTGCTTAGCTTGACTCAGAAAGTGCTACTTGGCTTGACTCAGGATGTGAAGTGGTATCTTGGCTTGACTCAGAAAGTGCAGTAGCTTGACTTGACTCAGGAAGTGAAGCTGCTTGACTTGGTTCAGGAAGTGAAGCTGCTTGACTTGACTCTGAAGGAACAGCTGGATATGAGTCTCTGATAGGCCATGGAAACGTGAGTGTGTGATGCTGCAGCCACCATTTCATTAACAATCTCGGGCATGGCGGTCATCTTGGGTGCAGGCTTGGGCATGGCGGCCATCTTGTGGACAGGCTCTGGAAGGACGGCCATCTTGTGACTTTCCCTCTCAACCTCCTCCACAGAAAAAGAGGATTCACAAAACAGCAAAACAAAGTCTATATACTGTGCGAGGGTCCAACTGGGGTCTTCAATGGGCAAGTTAAAACTAATATCTGGGTCAAGTCCACTCCAAAAGCATTCCTTCATCATGGTCTCGTCACAGGGTGCCAAGTGACTATATGTAATGAATTCCTCCACATAACACTCGATGGGACGGCCATTCTGAAAAATGGAGCAGAGCACACTTACGGGGTTGATTAAACCTCCTGCTAGATCCATCCTCCGGTCGGTTGTTCTGTAACGATGCGGAGAGACGATGAGGCAAAATAGGATCTAAATGCAGTAGTTTATTGGTAAATCCATGAAGAAACAATACATCCAACACAGGAACTAGACTCGGGCAAGAAATAACCATTACAAAACATTAACAACTGACAAAAGTACAGGGGAAACACAAGGACTATTTATACACCTGGCTGAAGTAATGAGCTAATGAGTAACCAAGGCAACTAACGAGGGAATGGGTGTGGTGCAATGAGTTTCCATGACAACCAATGAGGGAGCAGAGAGGCAGGGAAGCAGAAAACAATGAGACACAGAAACTACAAAATAAAAGTCCTTAAACACAGACACAGAAAACACAGACCAGACTCGTGACAGCTGTATTAAAGAATAAATTTCTTTCAAAAAAAATCTTATTGACCCTAGACATGTGAATGGTAATGTATCCCTACTGCTTAGCTTTGCCAGCAGTCACGATGAATGCTGCGAAGGAGTAAACAAATGATTGAGCAGTCTTGTGGCATTTTCAACAGTTGGCCGTGTGATACCCCATGCCATCTTCACAGTTCAATAGCACAGAGCTGTCCTCGCAGCTGTTGCATGAGAAGGTGCTGAAACTGCTGTGATGAAAGATGTTTACAAGAGCTGTAAAGAGATCTCACCAGGCCAAGGGATATTGTGTGTGTAGATCGAGAGAGAGAGGAAGAATTTGTCCAATTAACAAAAATACCAAAGCTTGACATTTCTTGTTGCATCCAGCATTTTGTTTCTTCCTGGAAATGTCACTCATTTGAATAGCTCCCCAACAGTATTGTCCTTTCAAGCCAAGGGCCATCAGTCTGGAAAAGAGCTGTCTGTTAACATAAAGAGAATGAATGAATGAATTATTACCGCCAGGAAAGAGCCTTATTTTTAGACCCCACCGTAGAGATGAATGCATTATGTATGAATCTTCAAGCCTGTAAGGTTACAATATTTATGACGCCATGTGTTATCTTAATTACTTATTACATTGATATCATGCAAAGCCTAATATCTGTAATGCTTGCTTTGTTTTGTTTTAGTGACTTTATAGTGCTTACGAGAAAATATTCTTATCTGGAAAACAAAAATAGGCTGAAGGTGTGACATGGTTTAAGTGAACTATTTGCATTGGTTTAGCACCCAATTCGCTGAAGCAATTACGCAGAACAGCTAATGGTGCAAACATGCTCAAAATGTGCTGAATGCATTTTCACAGTGCAATTCAAATCCTGCCGGCTGGTTTGGAGTACTAAGTTGTGAAAATGCTGGTAAATGTACACAAACATCTAGGGATGCACCGATATTAAAGGAGTAGTTCACTTCCAGAGCAATTTACAGATAATGTACTTACCCATTGTCATTCAAGATGTTCATGTCTTTCTTTCTTCAGTCGTAAAGAAATGATGCGTTTTGAGGAAAACATTTCAGGAATTATCTCCATAAAGTGGACTTCTATGATGCCTGCGAGTTTGAACTTCTAAAATGCAGTTTCAGTGCAGCTTCAAAGGGCTCGACAAACAATCTCTTCTAAAAATAGGAGTGGGAAAGTGCTCTTCAAAAAATAGTGCTCTTAAACAATTAAATTGTTGCCATAATCTAGTGCTATTAGCACAACCATTTAGTGAATTCTCCTTGGTTATTTAGTCTGCTTAATATTTCAGTTTGCATTGGAAGGTTTCTCCCACTGAATAAAAAATGTAAAAATAGTATTGTAATTTCACAAAAAAAGTCACAATTCTGACTTTTCCCACAATTGTGAGAAATAAAGTCAGAATTGCGAGAGAAAAACTTGCAATTCTTTCTTTTTTTTTAGCAATTCTGACTTTTTTAAGCTCTCAGTTGCAAAAAATAATTTTAGAATTGCGAGAAAAACTGTCCTTTTTTCCCAATTGCGAGTTTATATCTTGCAATTCTGACTTTTTTCTCTCAATTGCAAGTTTGTCTTCTGACCTTTTTTATCAGAATTGTTTATATCTTGCAATTCTAACTTTTTTCTCGCAATCGTGAGTTTTTGTATCCCACAAAAAAGTCACAATTCTGGCCTTTTCTCATCATAATTGAGTTTTTTGAGTTTAAGAAAAAAAGTCAGAATTGTGAGATAAAACTTACAATTGCGAGTTGAAAAGTCCAATTTTGAGGGGGAAAAATACTTTTTTTCACAATTGAGTTTATATCGTACAATTCTGACTTAACTCCCGATTGCATTGTATAAAGTCTGAATTGCAAAATTTTAACACAATTCTGAGACAATTGTGAGTTCATGTCTTGCAATTCTGACTTTATAACTGACTTTATATCATGCAATTTTTTTCTTAGAACTGTGAAAGTTATAAAGTCAGAACTGTGTGATTAAAAAGTCACAATTACCTTTTTTAATTTTTTATTCAGTGGCAGAAATAGGCTTCCATAGGGAGAATTCTGCAACCGCAGTAGCAAAGAGAACCAGGCAGATATTTAACAGCAAGTAATGTTAGATGTAGGCCTTTATACAAGTACATCTTAAACTTTGCAAAGCGCTTGGTAGATGTTTGTTTTGAGGTGTTTTACAGCTAGAACAGCACCTTTGCAGTGTTTTAATGTTTAGTTGGAAGATGTTTTGCCTTTGTTAATCATGCTGCGGTAAAAATATCTCCGTAAAGGCTGTGATTCAGCGTAGATCTGCATGCAGAGAGAACTGAGGTGCACGAAAGATCAACAGATCGATAGTCAACAGCGGCTGAATGTTCCCCTTTGACAAAGCTGCCTTCTCAACGAAGAGCGAGTCTCTCATCTGCCTCTTCAGCACTCACTTCTATGCAACGAGTGCGCAGTTAGAGCCAGTCGCATTATTTAATCAGGAGTGTGCTGTTTGTGTGCTGTCGTTAATGCACCATAGTGTCCACCATAGTCTGTCACTGGCATTGGCTGTAGACTGTTTTAATGGCCTTGCAGCTATATTGGGTATGCAGTGGCCCTTTCCCACCTTCGTTTTCTCCTCACACTCCACTGCATCGCTTTCCCTGAACTTCCATTTGGCTGCTCTTTCTGTAATGCTTCCACTTGCTTTTTGATTTCTTAGGTGATATGTGTGATTATTTCATTGTTAAAGGAATATTTCAGATTCACAAGTTAAGCTCAGTTGACAGCATTTTGTGGCATAATGCTATAACTGCAAAAATATATCATCACTACAGCACTCTGTTCTATTTGGTGGCACTAGGATTTCCACACTTCACCTTTGAATTTGGTTCTTAATCTAATTTTGAGAGCTGATGAATGAGCAGTCATCTGTGGAGTGAGTCGGTGATTAGGGCTGTCTGACAGAGGTGCTGATAGTAACTGGGTGAGAGAGAGAGAAAGAAAGCCACTTATCACCTTTGCAGTCTATAAGCGCTGTGCTAATTGTACCCGTTGCGCTGTATAATGTCACTGTACACTTGGTGAAATTCCCTGACTGATGCTATTTCTGATCGTTTGGAGCCAAAATGAGCCCCACGCATCTATTTGGTTTAATAGCTGTGCTTAAGAGTGCACTGAACTGCTGACTGCTGAAGTGTTAAGAGATGCAATGGGATATTAGGAAATTGCTTACACTGCAAACACTGCAATCCAGTATGCAGTATGTGACGGTAAACATTTTAATCTGTAGAATACTACAGTGTTGTCACATGACTTTACAGGTTTACATGTTCATACATTTTGGGGGTGGTGTTTAGTTTTCATAGTTTAGCAGTGATTTAGATTTTTTTTAGCTTAAGTTTTGTTTAGTGATGCTGGTTCTTCACTAATGAACAGATTAGTGCACTATATTGTGGGATGCAGTGGAATTGTAGTGCACTCTAGGTGTATTTTATACAGTTTTTTGGCAAATGTGACAGGTCAGCTGAAATGTTGAATACTGTACAGTCTAGATACTGCATTCTGCAAAAATAGTATGAGTAATATGTACTAAATATATTACAGCATTTTTGTATTTTTTTTAATTTGCTGTATTATAAATGTATACGCCCCAGAAGAATTTTATAAATACACTACGGTTTAAAAGTTATATATATATATTTACATTTTCTTATATTAATTGAGGCTAAATAACATTTTATTAAATTATTATTTTAATCATATTTTAAAGTGTATTTTTTTTTATTTCGGCGATGGCAAAGCTGAATTTTTACTCCAGTTTTCAGTATTGCAAATTTGTTGTGGAAGCCATTATACATATATACTGTATGTAACAATAAACATTTGAAACTTCTGCAAATACATGTAATACATTCGGCAAAAATAGTATGAGCAGTATATACAAAAGTATATTACAGCATTTTTGTAATTTTTTAATTCACTGTATTATAAGTCATTTTATGTTCAAAAGTTAATTATTTATTTATATTTTAATTTTTCTTATGCTCTCCAAGGCTATATTTATTTGAACAAAAATACAGTAATGTTGTGAAATATAATTACAATTTAAATTTTAAATGATTATTTAATGGATATTTTAAAATGTATTTTATTTCTGTTATGGCGAAAGCTGAATTTTTACTCCAGTCTTCAGTGTTACAATTTTTTGTGGAAACCATAATAAATGTATACTGTATGTAACAATAAACATTTTAAACTGTAGAACACATTCTGCAAAAATAGTATGAGTAGTATTATAAGCAATTATAATAATATTACAGCATTTTTGTATTTTTTTATTGACTGTAAAACAATAATGTTGTGAAATATTATTACAACTTAAATAATGTTTTTTTTTTTTTATTAATAATATTTAAAAATGTATTTTATTTCTGTTATGGCAAAATTTTTACTCCAGTCTTCAGTGTCACAGTTTTTTTTGTGGAAACCATAATACATTTATACTGTATGTAAATGTACATTCTGCAAAAATAGTATGAGTAGTATGTACGAAGTGCATTACAGCATTTTTGTATTTTTTTAATTCGCTGTATTATTAATTTACACACAACAGAATCATTTTATAAGTACACTACAGTTCATTTGTAATGTATATATTTATTTTTGATATAATATATTTAATATAAAGTAATATTTAAAAATGTATTTTATTTCTGTGATGGCAAAGCTGAATTTTTACTCCAGTTTCAGTGTCAGAATTTGTTGATATTTTTGATTTAGATTTTTAATGATTTTCCAGGATATATTACTTAATTTACTATTTAATGGAAATATATTTTATATCAATTTACATTTGTTTTTTCTTATGTTTCCAAAGGTTTTACTTGTTATTAAGTATTAAAGATATTTTCATTTAATAAGGCAGGGATTATAGAGGATAAGGTTTCTTGAGACAGAAAGAGACAGAGCTTCCCATCAAATTAAAGCACCTGTGTGCGTGGAAGGAATCAATAATAAATCTCTCTCCACATCCCTCCCAGCCGAAGTTACAAAACAGCTTATTCACACCGGCCACGAGGATCTATGAGGCAAGCACTGAATTATTCATCGCTCTCCTCGACTACCAGGGTCTTCCTCACAGCTAACGCTCCAGCATGAGCTTGCATTATACGATACGCTTTTTAATGTGTCCTGTTGATACAGATTTCACATTCACCAAGCCCTGCATCACGACTCAATTCCCCTGTGTGTTTAGATAATGTCCTCTCAGCTACCACATCGCATTTCGACGAGTAAAAACAGTAGCGTGTTACGACCCTGATTAATGTAAAAAGAAATCAATAATTAATGGTAAACATAATTAAAATGCTAGCTTTTCCTTGAAAGCAGCTTCGTTTCGTAAGTTGATGAGGTGACAGACAGCGAGAGCCGCATCAGCACGAATAACAATGAGCAAGTGGGTTTTGGCCCCTTCTCTCAGACGCTGCCTGATCACACACCCCATCGCTTTGTCTGTCTTCTCTTACATAATTCTGCTCCTTCTGCTATTTATATCACTTCTGTTTTCGGGCTTTCCACAAGATACCCATAATTCTCTGTGTTTCTCCTGCCGTCGGCGCTGGAGGTGGGAAACTCGATAACGAGTCATTCAATGCGATTATAGCTAATGAATTGAAAGAAATGGGGCTGATGGACTGATGGACTGAGGTGAGATAAGGACTTATTGGTTGGCTCTTCGTGTAGCACCAGAGGGCTTGTTTACTGGGTTTTGAGCAGCGAACGTGGGTTTCCACATCTGTTTCCGACTGGAGCCACCCGTGAGGAGGGGGATGCAATGGTGTCATGGTGTAATGCGTTTGGTTATGCACAAAGGGATGATTTGGAAAATGTGAATCAGCGCTGCATGGCGGTAATTGTTAAACTCCTTGCGGGATAAATTCTGTCATGTCACTGTAGGACCCCAAAAAATAAATTGCAGTCGAGATAAACAGCATAATAGATGGAGTCCTGGCTAAACATTTTCTCAGTGAGGGCCTTTGAAATATTAGAAATATTCCACCTCCACAGTCCTGAAAACAATCATTTCCTTAAGCCATTGCTGGATATGTTTTTCTTTCTTTTTTTCTCTAACGTAGACATTGCTTATAAAGTATGTACCTTTTAAAATTGTAAATATATATGTGACCCTGGACCACAAAACCAGTCTTAGTTAGCATGGGTATATTTGTAGCAATAGCCAAAAATACATTGTATGGGTCAACATTTTTTCTTTTGATATTAGGATGTTGTATTTCTTTACTCATGTAGCATTTTGACCCATGACATTTAAATGTCACCTGCGGTTCACCAAATCATCTCCCAGACCGTTATCGGACATGGCTGTACACTTGCTTTCATTGTCAGCGCCCATATGCTGTGAGCACCCAAGTATCCATCAAGACGAGGTGAAGGTTAATTACATTGTGACAGTAATTACACAGTCCTGAGGACAGATAGCAGACGAGGCTCACATGACATCGATATCGGCGATATTATCTTTTTCCTTTTCTTTCCACTGGCCCTTTGAAGATTTCCCTCAATTTATTTCGCCATCTCCCACCTTCTTTACACAGTGGGGTTTTGTTTTCACAACAGTAATAGAATTCAGGAATCATAAAAAAGCCAGCATAATGCCTTTGGGTGAGAATTGGAATTATGTAAATTAGTCTCTGGACGTGAGTAATTCATTAGCTCCTGCAATATAACAAAGATATTCGGCTGCTGCTTCTTTCAGGCACATAAATTGGGTTATAACTTTTGCAGACAGGTTATGTTTCATATGATTTACTCAAGAGCTCATTTACATGTATTTCATTAACAACAGTACATTGTGCCTTGTTTTTACATCTCATGCCTGTCATTAGAGGTTAAAACATACCTGGGCTTCTTTTGCATATGTAAATGTTGTTGTTTTTAGAAATAAGTCAAGTTGAACACCTGTGATCAATAATGAGAAAACATTTTCCTAAATAGGAATATTTATATGTTCAGAAATGCAAGACAAGAAGTATTACGTTGTCAGTATTTAAATGAAGTAATTGTCATTCACTGCAAGTACACCTTCTTTTTATGTAAATTAGACTCATTTGAGGATAGGAATCATGAAGGATTTAATGGTTCTAGTTCCAGTTCCTCTTCATGACCCTTTATGACTCCATTAATGACTCTTTTAATACTTTTAAGGAATAAATATTTGGAAAAAATAAATACAGTTCCATTACCAACTAATGAGATCATTTAAAATATAAACCATTTAAAAAAAACAATTCTTGCCAAAGTCTGACTTTTTAATGATTTTTCAGTCTTTTTAGAAGCAGCATAAATGTAACCCAATAATTGACCTTAATATTAGAAAACAATACTAAACAGCCCACAAATGTGGTTTCAGTTATTCATATTCAAAACGAACCAACTGATTAGAGTCATTTGTTTGGTGGTGGGCCTACACTGATTGAGTTTTTGATTTACAAAAAAGAACCGAAGAAATTGTACAGTATGTTTGAGAATTGGACTTTATTTTTTTGCACAGTTTGTTTTTGATTCACAAAAAGAACCGGTTCATAAGAGTCATTTGTTTGCGAATCAGACTACCCTGGTTGTGCAGTATGTTGTTTGATTCACTAAATAAACTCTTTATAGGAGTAATTTGTTTGTGAATCAGACTACCCTGGTTGTGCAATATGTTGTTTGATTCACTAAAAAGAACCGGTTCATAAGAGTCATTTGTTTGCGAATCAGACTACTCTGGTTGTGCAGCATGTTGTTTGATTCACCAAAAGAACCAGTTCATAAGAGTCATTTGTTTGCGAATCAGACTATGTCAGGGGTGTGTGCAGGACGAGACGAGACGAAAGACAAGATTAACAATTAACAATATATTTTATATAATAATTCAAGAAGAACAATGCAGGAACAGGCAGGATCACTTACACACACGACATTCAACGTTAAAGACCGACAGGGAACTGAACTCAAAGACAGACTTTTAAAGACATACTAATCATAAGACACAGGTGATACAGATGACGAGCTAATGAAACACAGGTGACGGTGATACACAAACGAGGGCTAAACCAAATGATCACAAAATGACAGGGGGAAGACAAAATGGGAAAAAACCAATGACAAAACAGACAGAAACGTGACATTACACCCCCCTCCGAATAGGTGCGTCCTCGCACCGTAGAAAGAAAAAAAAAAAAAAAAAAAAAAAAGGAGAGAGGGGCGGCAAACCAGAAACAGAGTCCATGAGGGAGGAGGCTTCGGCGGAGGACGCAACCGAAGGAGGGGGACCAAAACAAAAGTCCAAGTGGATGACAGGACAGTCCAAGGGGGCGACGACGGTGGGAGGAGCCAGGGAGGAAACAGGAGGGACCTGGAGCAGGAGGAACTGACCCAGACCACAGCCATGATGACGGCCCACGGTGGAGCCGACGGAGGGAGGAGCCATGGTGGAGGAAGGCGTGCCGACTCCATGGGGCTGACCGACAGAGGCGGAGCAGATGGCGGAGGAGCCAGAGGCGGAGACGGAGAGCCGATGATCCGGGGTGACGCCGAGGATCCGGAGGGCCAAGGTGGAATAGGCTCTGGCGGCCGAGGCGGAGGCGGAGTTCCGGAGATCCGCGGCGGAGCCGGAGCGACAGAGGATGGAGGCTGTGCCTGCAGGAAGGAGGAGTCCCTAGGAGCCGGAGGGACGGCGCGATGAGGCACAGCCGGAGGAGCAGAGTCCAGAGGAGACGATGGGGTGACGACAGACCAGGGCGGAGCCGGAAAGACGATGGAGCCCGGTGGAGCTGGTGGATCGACGGGCGACGGTGGAGAGGAGGGCGTCGAGAGCCGTGGTGGAACCGCGGGGTCGAAGGGCCGAGGCGGAGTCCTGGACTCGGAGGCTAGAGGCGGAGCTGAGGGATCCTCCAGCCGAGACGCCGATGGAAGCTGGCAGCCCCGCGGCGAGCCCACTGCACAGGTGTTGGGCTGAGGATGAGCTGAGGGGCTGTCAGGGGACAGCGGCGGCCACCCAGGCATGGGTGTGGATGACAGAGGGTGGGCGGGTGGGAATTCCGGGCTGATAGGGAAGTCAGGACAGACGGATATTTCAGATGAGAAGTCAATGAGGTCCCCAGAATGGTCCTCAAGCTCACCCCCAGTGGTGGTGCAGTGGGCAGGGCTCTCTGTTGCCCTCTCTTGCTCCACGTCATACTCCACCGTCGCGTATGTTGCAGTCGGCTCTCGCACCTGGTCCGATGGGTCCGGCTCTGGCTCTGTCGCTCTCGGCTCGGGCTCTCCATCGTCGGTGGGCTCGGGCTGCAACTCCGCTTGTCGGGGTGATGTTGGGCTGGGTTCTGGGTCTGGAGTCATCCTTCGCGGTCAACGAAGCTCTGCTGGACACCAGCACCCACTCGATGTAACCGGCGAGGCTCTCTCGAGGACCCTCCCCGGACAGCTGCGCTTTCGTGGCGATGTTAAGTCCTGCACGGAAGAACGTGCACAGGCAGCTGTCCGGGTAATGCGTCATCGGCGCGAGGTACACAAAGTCACTTATGTGGTCCTCGAGAGAGCAGTTCCCCTGCTCCAGCAGGATGATGAGGACGGCAGGGATATCCATAAGGGAAAAAAATATATATAAAACAAACACTGATACAAAAAACGGAAAAGAAACGCAGGGGAAGACGCCGTGAACTGTTTTGGGTCGGTCTTTCTGTCAGGGGTGTGTGCAGGACGAGACGAGACGAAGGACAAGATTAACAATTAACAATATATTTTATATAATAATTCAAGAAGAACAATGCAGGAACAGGCAGGATCAGGCAGGAACACTTACACACACGACATTCAACGTTAAAGACCGACAGGGAACTGAACTCAAAGACAGACTTTTAAAGACATACTAATCATAAGACACAGGTGATACAGATGACGAGCTAATGAAACACAGGTGACGGTGATACACAAACGAGGGCTAAACCAAATGATCACAAAATGACAGGGGGAAGACAAATGGGAAAAAACCAATGACAAAACAGACAGAAACGTGACAGACTACTCTGGTTGTGCAGCATGTTGTTTGATTCACTAAATAAACTCTTTATAGGAGTAATTTGTTCGCGAATCAGACTACCCTGGTTGTGCAGCATGTTGTTTGATTCACTAAAAAACGGTTCATAAGAGTCATTTGTTTGTGAATCAGACTACTCTGGTTGTGCAATATGTTGTTTATTCACTAAAAAGATCCAGTTCATAAGAGTCATTTGTTTGCAAATCAGACTACTCTGGTTGTGCAGCATGTTGTTTGATTCACTAAAAAGAACCAGTTCATAAGAGTCATTTGTTTGCAAATCAGACTACTCTGGTTGTGCAGCATGTTGTTTGATTCACCAAAAGAACCAGTTCATAAGAGTCATTTGTTTGCAAATCAGACTACTCTGGTTGTGCAGCATGTTGTTTGATTCACTAAAAAGAACCAGTTCATAAGAGTCATTTGTTTGCAAATCAGACTACTCTGGTTGTGCAGCATGTTGTTTGATTCAGTAATAAAATGTTTATAGGAGTAATTTGTTTGTGAATCAGACTACCCTGGTTGTGCAGTATGTTGTTTGATTCACTAAAAAGAACCGGTTCATAAGAGTCATTTGTTTGCGAATCAGACTACTCTGGTTGTGCAGCATGTTGTTTGATTCACTAAATAAAATGTTTATAGGAGTAATTTGTTTGTAAATCAGACTACCCTGGTTGTGCAGTATGTTGTTTGATTCACCAAAAGAACCAGTTCATAAGAGTCTTTTGGTTGCGAATCAGACTACCCTGGTTGCGCAGCATGTTATTTGATTCACAAAAAAAACTGTTTATAGGAGTAATTTGTTTGTGAATCAGACAACTCTGGTTGTGTCACACGTGCTGGAGAGACAAGGAGCCAGGAGCACACACGAGGAAATGGGAATAGAACAAAACACTAATTTATTAAATCATGAAACAAAACAAAAGGCAGGGATACATAAACACGACGAAACTTCAAAACAAACCACGAGGAGCAGACAAACACCATGAGACCTCAAATGAGAGCATGTAACGTTAACGACGGACAAGGGGTAGTGAGCAGACACAGACTTAAATACTCTGAAGACAGGGCGTGGTTACAAACAAGCTAACAAGGCTAACGAGGGGGAAATACAAATATGGGCAAGACAAAACCAAAAGGGGGAGAACAAGGATTAAACCATATAAACTAGAAACATAGGGGGAAAAAACACTGGGAAAACAGAACAAGACAGGACAAAATACTGACAGGTTGTGCAATATGTTGTTTGATTCACTAAAAAGAAGCAATTCATAAGAGTCATTTGTTTGCAAATCCTACCCTGGTTGCGCAGTATTTGTTTGATTCACTAAAAATAACTGGTTTATAAGAGTCACTGTTTTGTAATAAAATAAAGACCTCCTCCGAATCAATGTGTTTTTGTAAGAAAAATATCCATATTTAAAACTTTACGACAGTTAGCGGAAGCTAAAGTTCACTTAATACATTTTTAAATATATATATATTTTTCTTACAAAAACATTTTTGCTTCAATTTGCTTCAGGAGGCCTTTATTAACCCCCTAGAACTGTGTGGGACACTTTTATTGCCCTGTTTTGGACTATTGAAAAATAACAGCCATTCACTGCCATTAAAAAGCTTGGAAGAGCCACAACATTTTTTAATATACCTCAGACTGTATTCGCCTGAAAGAAGAAAGTCATATACACCTAGGATGCCTTGAGGGTGAGTAAATCAAGGGGTAATTTTCATTTTTAGGTGAATTATTCCTTTAAGGAATATGTGATGATGGGTTGTTTTTAGCAATATGCTGGCAAGCAAAGGTTGTGCATTGGCGTTTGTACTTATACTTATGACTTTTACTGAAACCATGCAGTAGTTTATAGACTCTTATGAATCTCTAAAACCTGAGCTAAGAGTCTAATAGATCACCCTGTGGTCATGATGCTTTTAAGGGCCTCTGTGCTGAGTTTATGAAGTGCTTTTGTTTTAAGACCTCAGGTGCAGCTATTTGACTCTGTCCTGGTGGCCCTGTTTGTGAAAATTAAATGTGCAAAGCAGCGCTGAAAGAGGGAGCAAGCTCCCACAGTAGAGAGAGAACATAAACATCAGACGGCGAGATAAGAACTGTTGGCGCAATGCAGAAAGTCTATTTTGGGGGCTGGGAGAAGGACTAGTGTGAGCAGCCCCAGTAGGACCCTCATTCACGAATCATAACATCTCCCTCTCTCACTCTTCAGTGATCACGCCCAATGCAAATACCAGCATGCATTTCATTTAGCTCTCGCTGTCAGTAAGTGCACCGAATTAACGAGTGAATGAAGTGGAAATGGCGGAGATTGATAATGGTCACAGATCATGTGTAAAAAAAAAAAAAAGGAAAGAAGCTATTGCATAATGCACTATAACCAGGTTGCAGTTCAGTGGTGCATCTATAAATTTATGCTCTGTGGATTTTTAACACTAAAAGCTTTTATCCTAACGGATGTTATGCAATGAAGAGTATAAAATGTGACTCGTGGCATACCTGCTGTAAATGCATTTGGAGGGAAGAACCGGGAGTTGATTTTTAAGCAGTTTTATAAATCAGCACTTGACAGATATATTATGCCATTGAGACGGGAGCTAAAGCAGTGGTGGGTTGTGTTCTGATAATGGGTGTAGGTCTGTAATGACAGGGTCATGGACCGCTAGAGAAAAATAAACATGAAACTAATGATATAATCATGGACAATTAGAATAAAACAATAAATAAGTTTATAAAGATGTAAGTGTTGTTTATACCTACCACCCTGTGTTTTGTGGTGGATTCATGCAGAGAGCAACACCATCCATAAACAATCACTGATATATTTCTGCAATATACTGTACATTTAGTATATTCAGGAGCCTAAGTGTGTTTAAAGGAGAAGTTCACTTCCAGAACAAAGATTTACAGATAATTTACTTACCCCCTTGTCATCCAAGATGTTCAAATCTTTCTGTCTTCAGTCATAAAGAAATTATGTTTTTAGAGAAAAACATTTCAGGATTTCTCTCCATATAGTGGTCTTCTATGGTGCTTGAACTTCCAAAATGCAGTTTAAATGCAGGTTCAAAGGGCTCTAAACTATTCCAGCCAAGGTAGAAGTGTCTTATCTAGCGAAACGATGGGTTATTTTCTAAAAAAAAAATACAATTTATGTACTTTTTAACCTTAAATGCTCGTCTTGTCTAGCTCTGCGTAAACATTCCAGTTCATGACAGTTACACCGTGTCTTCACCGGAAGATGGAGAAGAAAATGAGATAAGAGTTTTTCAACATACATAGCATTTGAGATTAAAAAGTATATAAATTGTCAATTTTTTTAGAAAATAACTGATGATTTCACTAGATAAGACCCTTCCTTCTTGTCTGGGATCGTTTAGAGCCCTTTGAAGCTGCATTTAAATTGCATTTTGGAATTTCAAACTCACCATAGAAGTCCACTATATGGAGAAAAATCCTGAAATGTTTTCCTGAAACAACATTTTCTTTACGACTGAAGAGAGAAAGGCATGAACATCTTGGATGACAAGGGAGTAAATTATCTGTACATTTTTGTTCTGGAAGTGAACTTCTAATTTTAAACAAACTTAGGTTTCTGAATATACTAAATGTACAGCATATTGTATAAATATATCAATGATTGTTTATGAATGGTGTTGCTCTCTGCATTAATTCACCACAAAACACACGGTTGTTTTTTGAGAAAAACATTTCAGGATTTCTCTCCATATGGTGGACTTCTATGGTGCCCCCAGAGTTTGAACTTCCAAAATGCAGTTTAAATGCAACTTCAAAAGGCTCTATGTCACAGATCAGGCAGGAACACACGAACAACGACATAATAAAAGTAAACGTATTTAATAAATCCAATGGAATACAGGCAGACACAGGAACACCAGGAGGTAACATTAAAGACCGACAGCATTGAGGGGAAAACACACACACTAAATACACAGACTGATTACACATCCAGGTGGAGACAATGAGGGAGAAACCAACAACACTCAGAACTGCGGGGGAAAATGGGAGAAACCAACATGAAAGTCCGGGGGTGTGACACTTTAAATGCCCCCAGCCAAGGAAGGAGGGTCATATCTTTTTTTTTTTTTTATTACAATTTATATACTTTTTACCCTCAAATGCTTGTCTTGTCTAGCTCTGCGTATGTTCTGTGTATTCCAGTTCATGACAGTTAGGGTATTTCAAAAAAATCATCTCATTTTCTTCAACTTCAAAATCATCCTACATTGCTGTTTGACCTTTTTTTGTAAAGGGCGTTTGATCTTCGTTTCATGTTCACTTTGTAAACACTGGGTCGGTACTTCTGCAGCAATGTAGGACAATTTTGAAGTTAGAGGAGAAAATAAGATGGGAGTTTTTCCGAAATACACAGTTTACACAGAGCTGGACATGACGAGCATTTGAGGTTAAAAGTATATAAATTGTACATTTTTTTAGAAAATAACCCATGGTTTCGCTCGATAAGACCCTTCTTTCTCGGCTGGGATCGTTTAGAGCCCTTTGAAGCTGCATTTAAATTGCATTTTGGAAGTTCAAACTCTGGGGCACCATAAAAATCCAGAGAAATCCTGAATTGTTTTCCTCAAAAAACATAATTTCTTTATAACTGAAGAAAAAAAGACATGAACATCTTTGATGACAAGGGGTTGAGTCAATTATTTTTGTTCTGGAAATGAACTTCTCCTCTAACATGTTGTTAAATTTACAAAATTGTCAGATTCACAACTGCTGTTGCCGTTCAGAAGTTGATTATTGTTGGATCTATGCCATCCGTGGTAATGTGTATTTTGAGATTTTAAGGACATTTGTGTTTGCTTTTGTGCATTGAACAATAGCCACTTGATGTCCAATGTTGAATCAGTTGAGAACCACAGTGTTAAAACAAGCGTGTAGGTTTTTTGGTACTTAAATTCAACAATGCCTTTATAGTACAATAACAAATGAGCTATTTTGTGACATATCAAAAGACTCAAAGAGTTACACTGCGGAATATAATTGAAACTTTCTTTCACAAAGAAACTTTCTATTCTATTCTGTATGCTAATCTTCTCCCAGGAGACTTTTTAAAATTCTCTTCTCTGCCTGTTTTCTGTCAGTTTTAGCTGGTGTTGACAGATTGCTTTTTTCGATCACGTGTTGTCAAACCACATGCGTTAGAACCACTGAAATCACACTTGTTTATTCATTATGAATAACACATCTTGCTTGGGATAAAATTGTGTATAGTGGCCCCCCAAAACTAGGATCATATGACACTGAAGACTGGAGTAAGGATGCTGAAAATTCAGCCATCACAGGAATAAATTACATTTTAAAATATATTAAAATAGAAAAAAAGTTATTTTAAATTGCAGTTATCTTTCAAAAAACATTTTAAAAATTGTACCGACTGCAAACTTTTGAATACTAGTGTATAAATAATTTCATACTGTGGCAACAGTGGATCGAAAAAGTGAAGTTAGTTGTAAAAAAAAATGTCTAGCATCATTTGTTGGCAGATGCCAATTTTTGTGATATTTTGTTATTTAAATGCCATTAAATGAAAAGAGAATGAAATGGATGGATGAGATGGCTGATACTTTGTCTGTGTGGGTATAAGATAAAGAAAGAGAAATCAAATCACAAATCAACTTAAGAGCATCTCGCTGTCTTGTCATTAAATCCCAGTGCAGCATCCCGAGGTCTTCTGTCTTTCCCTCTCAGTTTGAGGCATCATTTGTTGTGTTAAAAAGCTAAAGAGTGCAGCTTGCCCTGACAGAATCGATATGCTTTAGCTACTGGAACGAAGAGGGCAGCAGGGGCTCTCGTTATGGGGTCGAAGAGGATGACCACATGCCGACAGTGAAGCAGATCTGCACAGGAACAGTAGTCTCACCCGGCCCTGCAATGTGTTTTCCTCCCACACAAACACATATACACTCATACACCAGAGAGGTTTTGTTCAAGAGAGACATTGCCTCCGCAACAAAAAAACAGATAAGCAGATGATTTATAATGCAGAAACAAAACAAAAGTATTATGAAATATATGAGCAGATATTTTTTTATTGTCTGTTGACTGCCCTTACCTTATTTTAAAGAAGTAGTTCACTCAGAAATTAAAATTGTGTCATTAATTATTCACACTCATGTCGCTCCAAACCTTCGTTCATCTTCAAAACACAAATTAAGATATTTTTTGATGAAATCCGAGAGCTTTCTGACCTTGCATAGACAGCAATGCAACTGACACGTTCAAGGATCAAAAAAGTAGTTAAAATCCATGCGACATCAGTGGTTCAACCTTAATTTTATTCAGCTATGAGAATACTTTTTATTCAACAATTTCTTCTCTTCCATAGAGCGTCCATCTCTCTTAGTTCATCGTCTGTATATTCTTCATATTCATCCTCTCTGTCGAAATCTTCAGACATGTTTACGAAGACTGTTTTATGTACAGTGTGCGTCTTCTGCTTGTAAACAAGTTGCAGCACATCCAGGTTCTACGTCACAACTCTGGCTCCTGCATCATGCATGCGTGGTACTCTCGGCTGAGGCTGAATCATTGACGTAAAACACCAAGGAAACAACAACAGACTGTAATGTTCAGGAAAAAGGTGGATAAAGCTGATGCGATTGAAACCCTAAAGGATTTAGGGCAGTATATACTTGCTGAACTAGCGTCCTGCCCTCTGTGATGTGAGAGGAAATATATCACTGGCAACAGGAAAAAACAAAGACTTGATATCGTCATGTGGATAGGAAGGAGGAATGTGGTCAACGGTTTCCACATAAACACAATGAACGCCAGTTGTTGGGACAGGAACAGCTCGGCACACTTCGCCAGAGACTGCTGTATTTAGACGTTGTAGAATTTGCTGTTCATTTTAGCAGTTTCATTTTTCTTCCCTTAAACGTTTAATAGAGTAGCTTGATTTTTGACTTTGTTAAGTGTTATGTTTTTTTCTTTATCATCATTAAAGTATGGTGAAGTAGTCGATGGAAGTACCGGATCAACCAAACCAAACTCGCATCATGGCACTAAGAAGACATTATGGACACAGACACTACTTAAATCCACAGTAGCCACATAGTCTTTTCTCTTAATGAGAAGGATTCATGAAGAGCTCGTTGAGAAACACTTGAAAGTCCGTCATTCAATGAAGTCAGGGCGCAATCACAGGGTTCGAGAGGAGAGAATGATACGCTTGAGCAGCCTTCCTCTCCGAAGGCACTCCTGGATATGGTGAGAATTTCCTTTAGCATATGCATGTATGTTTATCAGGGTTGGGTTTTGACACAAATTACATGATTCAAAACGATTCTGATTCACAAGCTTGCGATTCGATTCAGTATGGATTATTTAGGAGATATATCAGGTTGAGTACATGGATTGATACATTGAAGAAGAGTAAACATTATAATGAATATGTTATGTGGTGCATATATTTAGGAAAATGCTCCTCTCTAGAACAGACTAACAAGTTTATGGTCACCGACTATGTTTTTTTCTGAGGTAAATGTGACGTTCCTTGACATATTGCGAACAAGCTGTTATATTGACATCTTTGCGTGGTTGAAACACTGATTGTGTGTTGAGACTTTTGTAAGTTGTACTCTTTCTTTTAACATAGCTTCAAATGTTTAGTCATGATTATTTAGTTCTGAAACTGGTATTAATGCGGAGATGATCAGCTCACATGCTTTGCGCTGAGGCGTTACAGCAATCTGTCATTCCACATTAAACAGTGTAATACTGTAATAAAATGGACAGAATTTGAAATTTGAAGCTTTGTTTCATATCAAAAATAATAAAGCACAAAGCTTATTGCGATTTTATTGCATGGGAAGTGCGCTACAATGTTTCATATATTAACTGAAAACAGGCTAGACTAATCGATTATTGGAATTAGGGAACCTATGTTGTTTTGCAAAAACGAGAATCGATTAAAATTTTTGGACCAGCCCTAATATTTTTTGTGTTTGTGTTTCTGGTGAGGCCGTGTCCACAACACGTGGATGCGTCAAGGAACATCCAGCACTTTTCACATGCTCATTGTTTTGGTTGTGTCGTATGTGATTGAGAGCACATGTCTGTTTGAGTGTGTGCGCGTGTCGGTTGTCTGATCTGATGCTCAGTCACAGGTTGCCGGGCTTTCGTCCGCCAGCCTGCCATTCAGGGTAAATTTACTGTTTAATGGTGGACTCATTTCCTGTGGCCTCATCCAGCATTAAACGCTTGAGCAGGTTCACAGATGAGGGTATATATCAAAAGCAGATTAGCAAGGGAGGCGGTTATAATTTCATCAGGGCGGGATGTGTTTGTAAGCCTGTCAGAGCAGAACTTCTATAAAAGCACTGTGAAATGAAAGTACGATTATTGTAATAGTTAATTTCTAGTTCATAGTCTTAAAGGATTAGTTAACTTCAGAATTAACATTTTCTGATAATTTACTCACCCCCGTGTTTTCCAAGAAGTTCATGTCTTTCTTTCTTTAGTCGAAAAAAAGATTTTTCTCCATTTAGTGGACTTCAATGAGGATCAGTGGGTTAAAGGTCCAAATTGCAGGTTTAATGCAGCTTCAAAGGGCTCTACACAATCCTAGCAAAGGAATAAGGACTTGAGACATGAGTGCAACAGTCAAACGCGTCCATGTTTACATAGAAAAAAACAATGGAAAAGCAGCGCAGTTGAATAAAAAACCTGTGAAGAACTACTACGGTATGTCTGATATTTCATGTTTGCATCATGGTGACAGGCTGAAAGCTGCTGTTCATTGTTTTTACAGAACATTTATAGTTAATAATAGTCTACTGGTAGTATACCTTCAGTCATTTTGAATTTGAATGACCTTGACTTTTGAGATTCTTTTTAAGCATTTTTGTCGTATTAATTCCTAACATATAAGAAATGTTTGTACAAGATGTAGCTGAAGTAAAGATATTTAACAAGTGATTTGTTTAATATTTACATCATGTTGACAACTTCATGTATGGTGCACTTGAAATAGAATTTTCTTTAACTAGAGGGTTAATAACTAAAAACTTGAACTAGCTGACTAGTTAAAATCGTAAAATAAAACCAAAAATTGGTCAAACCTTCTGAAAAAATCGAGATAAAAATGTTATGCCTTATTGCCCAGCCCTACTTCACACATTACATAGTCATGTTGGAAAGGTCACGCATAGGCGGAAGTACTGATCCGGTTTTTACAAAGTGAACATGCAAAGAAAGTCAAAAACAGCCTTTACAAAAAAAGGTAAAACAACAATGTTGGACAATTCGCCTTACCCTACCATTTTGAATCAGAGCACATGGATGAACAATTAACCAAACATGACCTTTCCAACATAATTACGTAATGAAGTTGTAGATGTGCATCGCAGATGTGGTTAAAAATTATATAAATGTAAAATTTTATTTTAGGAAATTATAATGTTTCGCTATATAAAGGTGTGTTCACACTTGTAGTTCGGTTCGTTTTGTTCATTTTGTCTGGACCAAAAAGGAAAATTATACATTTAGTATTGGTCCGCTTAGCGTTCACACTGGCATTTTTGACAGCGAACCTAAAGATACCGAACCTAAAGGCAAAGTGATATGTTCACAGCCTGATTGGTCGGGTTAAATGATGTATATTTCGTGACGGAACTCATCGAACACTCCAAACAAAAGGAAAAGGTGCGTTCGACTGCTGATGTATGACATCAAAGTACCCATTCACTGATCGGTCTACTGATCGCCGCTTTAAGTTCAATGGCGTCTGCTGGACTAAGCACGCTCATTGTTGCATGCATATGATTTGATTTTCACCACCTGCAAACTCACAAAGAGCTCAAAAAAGGCACTGTACCTCCTCGTTGCTCTACATTTGCCCTCTGCTGGTTTTGTTTTGGATACACCACTCATCCCCTTCGTGAAATCATGTCGCATAGCGTTGCATCTTGTCATTACTTCATGTTTTTGCTTAGTTTAGAAGTATTTGGTCCATGTTGCGTTCATATTTCATTCGAGCCACACCAGAGTTCATTTGGAAACAAACCGAGACCCATCTTTTTAGCAGTCTCTGTCCGCTTGTTTGGTGCGCATCAGCGTTCGAATGGCCGCGTTCACACTTGCTCAAATGAACTGCACTAACAGAGTTCATTTTGTGTGAATGCACCCTAAGACACAGAGCTCTTCGAAGCTGCACTGTAACTGCAATTTATTTTGTCTTATTTAACACACTCTTAAAAAGGATGTGTTAAAAACAACACAGCCTGTGTTGTTTCTTAACACACCTTTGTGTCTAGTTAAGGACAACACATTTTGTGTTAGTTTTAACTCAACTAGTGTGTTATTCCAGCTAACACAGAAAATGTGTTGATTTTTTCTACACACTATTGTGTTATAAATACACAATTTGTGTCAATTATGCGTTATTTTTTACCAAATTTTTGTATGCAATAAAGACACTGCAAACTAATGTATAGTTTAAACACAATTTATTAAACCTGCTACTAACAATTGCATAAAAACTCAAAAAGGTTAAAAAAAGAGAGGTAAACAATCAATTCAGTCATTACAACATATAATTGTTTCTTGAGTGAAAAGTTGTTAATGGTTTATAAAGTTTGTACTTTAAAAAAAAATGTGGTATTTGACAACCTCTTAAGCATTAATCGTTTTATTTACATATTTTTATCAGCATACAAGTGATGGTGAGGGTCGTGAGATGAAGTCTCTCGTTTGTCTCTGTCATGTCAGTAACTGCCACAAGCGCTTCAGGAGTGTCTTCCAGTCAAAGCTGCAAGAGTAAAATAAAGATACTTTTGTTATTTATAGGCTACACATAGCGAATATTGTAAAATAGCGATAGCTAAAAAGGCAAGAAAAGCTTTAGCATTAGAGATTATGTTAGCGTCTTAGGGCAATTTGCACAATACATGTCACAACGAAGCTGTTCATTTTCAAAGAGAAAGACGCGACGAACGAATGCATTTTCTCATTAGCACTACAACGTGTCAATGATGAATTAAAAGCGATTCTGTTCACAATTAATCCAACAAAAGAAACTATAAAGCTTGTTAAAATAAGCTCCCACCGTCGTGATGTGCCACAGACGCAGGCGCAGCTCGCATCGGCATTCGTGAGCCAATTTTACCACGTATATATGTGCCAAATGCCCCTCGACCGTCTCCAAACGAAACAAAAGACATTTTAAAAACGTATAATGGCAAATACAAACATTTCTTACCTTCACACATCGAAGTTATGTCCTGACGATGAAAACTTGCAGCACGAGGAAATTAGCTTGTCTCAGTAGAATAATGGCTCATGAAGTGAGGCAAGCAGCAATGTGATTGGCTGATATTTAACACATATTGTGTTGGACACACTGTTGGATATTTTCTTTTTTCTTTTTCGTTTTTAACACACATTTAACACAAAGTAACACAAAATGTGCTAAAATAGACATAACACAAACAATGTGTAAAAAATTAACACATCCTTTTTGAGAGTGCAGTTAATTCAGTAATGTGTCATTTTGCAAAGATTAAATAAAACAGTCAGCATTATGCTATATATTGTGGTTTTAAATTCAATGGATTTAGATTTTTCAAAGCTTTCTTGTGACAAACAAAACCAAATATTTAGAAAATAACATATCTTTTCTCATGAATAATATGACTGCTTTACATCAGCCCTCTCTTCTCTCAAATACTGGGATTTTTTCCCCCCTGGTTCACTGCAGGCCCATCACGTAATCCCTGACCGAGGACTTGCCAAGGAGCTGATTTTCCCTGGAAATACAGGCGCTTGTGTAGCACTTCTCATCCCTTTAGCTCAGCGGAGAGGCTTGGCTGATAGATGCTTTATTGAATCTGCCGCTGGGCTCCTTGACAACAGTGAGGAACGAGTGGGTGTCTCGCTATTAGTTCACAATAAGAACACAGTGTCAGTACAGTCAGCGGGCGGCAATCAGCTCCGTCCGTATTTCCAACCCTGTTGATGCGGGATGAATAGCGCCTGAAGCGGCTAGCATCGTTAGCGGCCCACCAATGCTAACCCGATTCGTCGCTGCAGTCATGTTTCCTGTGCATTTCAAAACATCCCTCATGTCAGTGTGTGGGCTGCCGCATTTCATACATGGATAGTCAAGCTTACACAATCTGTTTGTGCGGTTCACGATAGCAAATCGCTTAACGAATGCGACAGGGACTTACGCTAAGGATTTGCACTGTATCTGCCCTTAAGAGACAAGAGGTTACGTAACTAACCCGAAAGACAGCATTGTTACTTTACTTTATAGCACCTTTTCAGTGTTACTTATTTGCTTGGGATGACAGCAGTCGCTATGCTAATTTCCTGTTATTTGTACAATGGTTGTCTTTTAGGCACACAAAGTCAACATTGTTGCAGGATAATTGTAATAATTCCTTCAAGTTGTTGGCTCAATGGCTTATTGTGAGTCCCAGCATGCACTTCAGTGTCTCTTTTACGTGGCGTATCACATAGCACTAGAGGTAATCCAGAGAACAGCTTGCTCAGGAACAAATAAGCTACAACCCCAATTCATTTGCAGCGCCCCGCATACTGAAAGATTTCTCAGACAGTGTGGAGGTGTCGAAATGGACTCGAAATAATGAGCGGGAACACTTCCAATGTTCTCTTGGCTTTATGAGGAATACAGATCACTCAGAGACCCCCTCCCATGCATACACTCAGGGTTCACGGTGCTGTAAAATACTGTCGTTGATCCAGGGTGCCATCCGTCCTTGAAAGCGTCTGTGACGCACAGCTTTCCGTTTCATCGCCATTAGTGCTGTTTGGTAAAAGCCGTCTTACAACTACAGGGGTGGGATTGGTGGCTCACATGTGTGAATCCCATACCAAGAGCCTTTTATTTTATTTTGACACCTTAAGTGGTGAGAAATATGAAGATGCTTCACTCTATTCATGCTTATTTGGCTACTGTGTGTCTGTGGGGGAGAAGGGTCACAAGCAGTGTTATTAATGAAATTAATGACATTTTCTATATTTAAATTTATATATGCAGTTTATATTATAAATATTAATTTTGTATTTGTTTATGTATAGTAGAAAATAGAAGATAAGTATTTGTATCAAAATCAGTGCTAACAGCAGTCAAGTACAGGAAATGAGTTTTGAAATCTCCATCAGACATTTCATAAGTCTGTATTGATTTGTCAGTTTCCTTTTTATATATTGAGTATGCCTCACTAAACACTACAATTCACATGAAATTGAGAATTTTTATCTTCACAAACAGAAAATATTCCTTCTCACATTTCACATTCAGCTGCTAGCCAGTTTTTTTAACATGCATTGGTCTGACACATTACTTGCTTTTGTACAAATTATATAATAATTCATATATGTAGTCATCTGCGATATATAATATAGACAATTTAGGGTTGTACAAATAACAAATTAACAAATGTAACAAATTATATATATATATATATATATATATATATATATATATACTGTATGTATATATTAGTGGTGGGCATAGATTTTTTTTTAAAATCTAGATTAAATTTTCCAAAATGCATCACAAACTGCTTGACAATTGCATTTACAACACAATTAACTATACAAACTTGTGTAACCAACTATTCCTACACTGCATGTACTTCTGCGTAAAAGGCTGCGCGACGTGCGCGTTGCAGTTAAATACACAGACGCGCACAGGCATGGACATCTGCGTGCATAGTCTTCGGTTAAACTGCGTTGCTTTTAGAAGCGTCAATACAGTTGTTGCATATAGTTTAATGTCTTTATTTCGGGATTATCAAAGTAAATTATAACTCAAATTTGAGATTTTACCTGGGCACAGCAGATGCCCCAGTAAAAAGGGTCTAGCAAAGCCCCTGCCCTGAAGCAAACCCGGCGGCTTCATAGCTGCATCCATGTTAGCACGTCTCGTTTGATGTGGTAATTTCACAGTAGACACACACACAGGTTCGAAGACTCGTTCTCGCCCCCTACAGTGCAATTCGGCTAGGTATACATCTGCGCTAAAATATCAAGGTGAAAGTCATCATAGCTTACGTAGTTTAGACCCAGCTCCCAACCCAACTTTGAGAATAGATTGACGGATTGATTGATATATATATTCAATCTAGAATATATATATATTAGGGCTGTCAGTATATCAGATTTTTCTCTACACGATTATCGTGGCCTCAAAAATTCACAATAAGGATATATTGTGATATCTATAAAAATCATTTTATCCGTCAGTATCGGTATATTGCAACACCCCTAATTAACACAATAGCAATATTTCATTATTTAAATATAATGATTATCATCAATAACGGTATATTGCAACTCCCTAATTAACAAAGTAACAATATTTAATTATTTAAATATTACGATTATCATCAATACCGGTATATTGTGACACCCCTAATTAATACGATAACAATATTTCATTATTTAAATATCATGATTAACAAGAAAATCTGTATATTATGACATCCAAACACAAAATCGACATTTCATGATTTAAATAGACATCCCATTTAACATGATATGGATATTTCATTGTTTAAAGGTGCCATAGAATGCCTTAATACAATATTTTAAATTGTTCTCTGATATCTACATATAAGGTATATGACACAGGAAAGGGCACAAATTCTCCAGAAATGATTTTACAGGTCCATTTACAACCCTAGGATTTGTCCCTAGAATGAAATGGTCTGTTATTACCTTATTTGGAAGGTTCATGAATAATAATGATGAGCTCTGCTCTGATTGGCTGTTTCACAAAGCAGCTCATTCAGTAGCTCACACATGGAGGAAAATATATATTTAATTACGGAGCCCGGGCCGTTATTAATATGCGGGTCATTGAATCTCCCGTTTTGAATGCACAATCATTTTACTTTCACTTGTTTGATTGCTGAGCTCTGTAACGTTATACTACAGCGGCAGTACTTACCACATATTTTTCAAGTTTAGATGCTTGTTAGTGATGCTCAGGATCTGTAAATCATTTGCCATCGTCCGCGTAGTCATCTCTCCTTACTCTGTTTATGTGGTAAGCAGAGTTGTGGACTCGAGTCAATGACTCGAGACTCGACTTGGACTCGAGTCACAAATTTGATGACTTGTGACTTGACTTGACATAATCAAAGATGACTTGCAACTCGACTTAGACTTTGACAGCAATGACTCGAGACTTGACTTGGACTTGAACCCTGTGACTCGGCAAGTCTTCTAAAGAAAAACTTCGGAGAGTTCTGAACATAGGCTGAAGCGAATTACACTGGTATGATTAGCGCAGCATTTGGCACTGAGCCAGAGAGGGACTCTCTAAGTGAGCGCTTGTAATGTTTTTATCCACATAATGTTAAGGATATTTAATTTCTTTTAGGGACCATTCACATGTCGAGCCTAAAAACGCGTGCAAAACGCTAGGCGCGCCGCTTTGTCTTTCTTTCCAAACCGCTCTTGCAGCTTGCTCTCCTGTGGCGGGACTGGCGTCAAGATAGGTAGGATGAAATGTTAGAACACCGGCTCTCACTACAGGAGTTTTAAAATTCTAACCGTATATGAAATCTGGTTGCAGCGCTCACATACGGAGAAACTTTGCACATTATTTTAACTGAAATCCTAAACATGCATTCACTATAATATTTGAAATTCGTGGCGCATCACACTACAAGATATTATTATAGGATAATCATGCCGGAGGGAGCACCTCTCGTGATCTCTCTCTGGAAGGGTTCAGTGTTCAAATGCACCTGGCCGCAAAGCCCCAGCAAAAGTAGCCAAATTACCATGAATGTGTCGGGCAACGACACATTGAACGATTAAACTAATATTGTGATATGCTTTTGATACGTTTTCTTAATCTATGGATTTTAATTTAAATCGTGATGACTTGAGCAGGCTAAATTAATCTGTCTGCCGCTGGTCGCAATTGGTCGTTACTTAAAAAAAAAAAAAAAATGAATTTAACAAACAAAAAGTGTTCCAAAAATATCTCTAAATTAACTTCATAAACTAAGGAAACGAAAATAAATGTCATCACTTTGCTATTAAAAACAGCAGTAATGGGGAAGAGAAAGAGAAAAAAGACAGGTTCCAGTCGGACTCGGGCCAGTAGATGAGACGTACGACATTTTTGCAACGAATATTTGTTTAATAGCCTATTTTACATTGTTATTTAGGCTACTCTCTTATTTAAATATATTATTTCTTCGATTTATTTTTGCATTTTTTGGCTCTCTGTTCACTGACTGAAGTGCTAAAATAAACACGCACGTTTGTTAATAATGTTGGAGCCTCATTTATTTTGTGTTTCAAAATTATATACATATGTATTTTATTTATATATATGCCTACACACACACGTTATAATTTATATTCATAAAACACCGCATTTGGGAGGGGAAAATCGGGCTAAAACTCATGTAGTGTGAGCCGGGCTTTAACATGACCCGCTCTCCATGAAGAGGCGGAAGTTTTAGTAAAGGATAAATTGATTCCCAGCATTAAAAATCGCTTGCAGTAGCTCTGCTATTAAATTTATTTAAAAATGTTTTTTTCCTGTACAGCTATGATAAGCTGTTTCTCCAACTTGGCAGTGCTTTCAATGTTATTAAGGAAAAGGATAAAGATGTTCGGTTGGTTCTTGTCACAAGACCTGTGGTGAGATGTTTTTATCTCTATGCGGCGTGGACGCGCCTGGAAAAAAACGAGCGCAACGCGTCCATAAAGAGCGCGCATATACCGCGCGTCTACATTTGAAATTTGAACTTGAGCGCGCAAAAGACGCGACATATAAACGGCCCCTTTCACATTTAAATTACACATAATCACTATAAACCACTTATAATAATAATCATAAGAAGAAACAACAGTAGCCTAATAATTGGCTAAACCTTTCAAATATTTATACATATTTATATTATACTTATATTTTATTTGACTCAACTGATTTATTAAAGTCACTGAATATTTAACAAATGAAACAGTGGACTTAAATTATTAATTCAATTAGGCCTATATTTGATCACAAACAATGATAAATTCCTCAATAAAACATCACTAATTATTATAGTCTATATTTTATAGTTATACTTAATATAGACTATTATTGACTTTAAATTTACTGTAGTAATAAATACAGAGACACTAATTTGGGCAAACAGCACTAGTGACTTGTTTAGGACTTGAAGCTTTAAGTTGAGGACTTGCAACTCGACTTGGACTTGCCCGTCTTGACTTGGGACTTGACTTGGGACTTGTCTGGCTTGACTCGGGACTTGACTTGAGACTTGAATGCAAAGACTCGAGACTTACTTGTGACTTGCAAAACAATGACTTGGTCCCACCTCTGGTGGTAAGTGAAATCTTATGTACTGGAATGTAACAGACTACCGCTAACAAGAAGCTGACCATGTCCCTTCAGTGGCTCGCCTTATTTTATTAGATCGCCTTATTTGTTTTCCTTGCCTTTCTGAGTACAGACACCAACCATCCCTGCACTTAACATCTCCTGCACAACCTGGAACATAACATTTATTTCCGTGATCTGCCATTTTCGCTTTTATATAAAAAGGAGGAAACAATGGTGTTTAAGACTCATGGTATGTCATGCCCATGTACAGAATTGTTATTATTCAACTATGCCAAGGTAAATACAGTTTTTCATTCTGTGGCACCTTTAAATATCATGGTTATCATCAATACTGGTATATTGAGACACCCCTACACAAGAATGATATTTCATTTTTTTTAAATATCACGATTAGCATTAATACAGATATATAGTCACACCCCTAATATATACTGGTCCTTCTCAAAAAATTAGCATATTGTGATAAAGTTCATTATTTTCTGTAATGTACTGATAAACATTAGACTTTCATATATTTTAGATTCATTACAACATAACTGAAGTAGTTCAAGCCTTTTATTGTTTTAATATTGATGATTTTGGCATACAGCTCATGAAAACCCAAAATTCCTATCTCAAAAAATTAGCATATCATGAAAAGGTTCTCTAAACGAGCTATTAACCTAATCATCTGAATCAACTAATTAACTCTAAACACCTGCAAAAGATTCCTGAGGCTTTTAAAAACACCCAGCCTGGTTCATTACTCAAAACCGCAATCATGGGTAAGACTGCCGACCAGAAGGCCATCACTGACACCCTCAAGCAAGAGGGTAAGACACAGAAGGATATTTCTGTACGAATAGGCTGTTCCCAGAGTGCTGTATCAAGACACCTCAGTGGGAAGTCTGTGGGAAGGAAAAAGTGTGGCAGAAAACGCTGCACAACGAGAAGAGGTGACCGGACTCTGAGGAAGATTGTGGAGAAGGACCGATTCCAGACCTTGGGGGACCTGCGGAAGCAGTGAACTGAGTCTGGAGTAGAAACATCCCCAGGTCAAGCCACTTTTGAACCAGAAACAGCGGCAGAAGCGCCTGACCTGGGCTACAGAGAAGCAGCACTGGACCGTTGCTCAGTGGTCCAAAGTATTTTTTTCGGATGAAAGCAAATTTTGCATGTCATTCGGAAATCAAGGTGCCAGAGTCTGGAGGAAGACTGGGGAGAGGGAAATGCCAAAATGCCTGAAGTCCAGTGTCAAGTACCCACAGTCAGTGATGGTCTGGGGTGCCATGTCAGCTGCTGGTGTTGGTCCACTGTGTTTTATCAAGGGCAGGGTCAATGCAGCTAGCTATCAGGAGATTTTGGAGCACTTCATGCTTCCATCTGCTGAAAAGCTTTATGGAGATGAAGATTTCATTTTTCAGCACGTCCTGGCACCTGCTCACAGTGCCAAAACCACTGGTAAATGGTTTACTGACCATGGTATTACTGTGCTCAATTGGCCTGCCAACTCTCCTGACCTGAACCCCATAGAGAATCTGTGGGATATTGTGAAGAGAAAGTTGAGAGACGCAAGACCCAACACTCTGGATGAGCTTAAGGCCGCTATCGAATAGGCTTGCCACGATAGACGGTGTTGACGGTGTTACCGGTTTTAAGACGCAACACTGGTGACATCACTTTTCCACCGTGACACCGTCCCCACAATTAAAAAAAAAAAAATTTAAGTATTCGTTTTTTTATTAAATATTTATTTAATTGAATGGAAAATATCATTCTAAATAATTTACTTAAGACGAGAGCATGCACTATAATTAAAAACTGAACATAGCTACAATGCATCATATTTCATTTATCACGTGAGGAGTTCACGAGTTCGCGCTTAGGCCTACGTATAATAAACAGCGTAAAAGTTAAGCGTGTTTGGCGTGCTGTCCGGGAGAGGGCTCCGAACCCAATAAGCGCTCCCCCGAGCTGAAGGTAAGGTGAGGGGAGGGGGGGGGGGGGATGCTGAAAACAAGAGATGATGAAGGTAAGACTGCTTGGCTATTTAAAGGGATTCTCTTCTAGTGCTTGGATAGGGAGTGTGATTGCTGATGGTGAATTGGTCGTGTTAATTATCTGTGCGAGTTCCTCCCGAAATTTGTTAATAAAACATCACAACGAGAGTCGAATTTACAGAAAGAGAATGGCGGACGATTTAGTGTCAAAACGCAATGCAAAAGCACCTGTTTGGCAATATTTTGGGTTCAAAGTTTTTTTTTTGTAGTTTCGTTGTCGTCCATTCAAACAATTGATGCCGAATTGTCAATTCCCACAAAACTGAAAGTGAAAGTATAATACGCACGCATTTATAAGCTATTTAAAAGCAGGAGGAAAAGAGGAAACCCCCACTCCCACGGTGATACCGGTATTACCGGTGTTGTCACATGCCGATTAACCGGTGGGGAAATTTCCTCATCGTCACAACCCTACTATCGAAGCATCCTGGGCCTCCATCCCACACGGAAAGAACCTATATAAACATATATGTTTTAATATAGGTTTTGATATAGGTTTTTAATATATGTGACATATATAAAATTGGCCGTTTTCCTATATTATATGTACATATATGCACATATAATATAGGAAAACGGCCAATTTTATACATGTGTACATATATGCGTACATATATGCACATATATCCTCATATAGGTTCTTTCCATGTGGGCTTGTATGTACATATAGGGCTTATATGTGGATATAAAGAAGCAATACAGGAGACCTATATGGCCTGTATATGCACATATATGCACCTCAATTTTGCCTATATGTGGCATATATACGCATATATATTATCATATATGTGCATATATACTGCATATAGGTTTCATATATGCGCATATATCCTCATATAGGTTCTTTTCATGTGGGATAACACCTCAGCAGTGCCGCAGGCTGATTGCCTCCATGCCACGCCGCATTGAAGCAGTCATTTCTGCAAAAGGATTCCCGACCAAGTATTGAGTGCATAACTGAACATAATTATTTGAAGGTTGACTTTTTTTTGTTTTAAAAACACTTTTCTTTTATTGGTCGGATGAAATATGCTAATTTTTTGAGATAGGAATTTTGGGTTTTCATGAGCTGTATGCCAAAATCATCAATATTAAAACAATAAAAGGCTTGAACTACTTCAGTTGTGTTGTAATGAATCTAAAATAAATGAAAGTCTAATGTTTATCAGTACATTACAGAAAATAATGAACTTTATCACAATATGCTAATTTTTTGACCAGTATATATAATGATTAAAATCATTGTGATATTTATGATATTGTTCAACTTATTTAAACGCCAGCAAAACCATGGCGTATATACATACACAGTATATTCAGTATATATTAACCAGACAATGTATAGTTTTCTAGTCTTACATATGTCTCCATATATAACTTTTATTCAGTAGCTTTTAAGAGGAAATAGCAATTTGCCCTTGACTTTTCAACTTGCATTGTGTTCTAATTTCCCCACAACATCCTCCCTCAGACCATTTAATCTGCTGGGAGAGAAAGGTCAGGACTGCAGTGTGATTATTGTGGAAATGCTCATGGCTTAACAAAGAATAAAAAGCGTAAGTGTGACGTCGCACAGATAGAATGTCAATGAAGCATTTCAACAGGGAGCACAGAGAGGCAAGGGGCAGTTGTAAGTCTTTGTTTTAAAATTTACATTCAATGACACACTTCTGTGAATGTGTTTCTTATCTTCTCTGCTCCTTCCTCACTCAAGCTGGCATTTAGCCTCCAGATCCATTGCGAGCCTGTGAGGCTTTCAACACCTGTAACAGTTAAGATACAGTTTTGTATGTATACTTTATTTTAACTTAAGATGACAACCAGAAACAAATTACAAAGAAGGAAAATCACAGTTTATAGTGCAAGCTAATCCAGTTTTCTGCTCCTACAGTCAGAACATTTGGCATCACCGGTTGTAATGAAGCATTTAGTCTTTTCATTATTAAAAACAGTTCTGGCAAAAGACTACGTGAGGGAATATATGTGCAAGGCTCACATTCAAATGTTTATGATTTAGTACAATCCACACTACACTTACAGTTTCATTCTCACCTTGTGGTGCCAAACCTTCTGTTACGCATAGCTTTGAGACAAAGATAGCATGTTGTCTATGCTAATGACTTGCTTGTGCTTTTCTATACTAAAATCATAACAGCCAATAATCAGTTTTTAATTTAGCTGACCAAAGATCTAAGGGAAAAAAAAGAAAGTGAAAGTCTGGTTTGTAGTTGGATTATATATTCAAGTGCTTGATGTAGATGAATTATATCATTGTCAGCTTTTCAGTCATGTTTTGCGTCATTGTCGATTGCTGGACTTATCAAATTACACCATGCCTTTCCTGCTCTTGGCAATAGTTTGAATTGTTGGCAAGATGACAGATATTAGATTGTCTCTGGAAGTTACAACAAGTTTTGCAAATTTATGGGTGTATTTCATCCAAAACAAATACATCAGATGTATAATTAAAAGTCTGGATGTTTGTCAGTCAAAACAAGCTGTATTTGCATACTCAGTTTCTCTTAAGCAGTGGTTTTGTTTGTAGCTGATAGTATAAGT
This sequence comes from Garra rufa, assembly GCF_049309525.1. Taxonomy (NCBI): domain Eukaryota; kingdom Metazoa; phylum Chordata; class Actinopteri; order Cypriniformes; family Cyprinidae; genus Garra; species Garra rufa. Next base: position 30,666,246 of record NC_133375.1, on the reverse strand, counting down.
CGGAGGGATATTCTCATTCTAGAGAATCATTGTTTTGTTTTGTTTTTTTGTTTTTTCAGAAGAAAAAAAATACAGTTTTAAATATATAAAACTGCTCAAACTAATTTTGGTAGCATTTTGGCATTTAAACTAGCATATATACTAACAGTCAAAAGTTTTTGAACTGTAAGATTTTAATGTTTTTTTTAAAGAAGTCTCTTCTGCCCACCAAGCCTGCATTTATTTGATCTAAAGTACAGCAATAACAGTAAAATTTTAAAATATTTTTACTATTTCAAATAACTGTTTTCTACTTGAATATATTTTAAAATGTGATTTATTCCTGTGATCAAATCTCTATTTTCTATTTTATTTTTTGCAAGGGTGCTTTAAATTGATCAAAAGTGATGATAAAGATGTTTATAATGTTAAAAAAGATTTCTATTTCTGACATTTTTTCTGAATTTTTGTTTTTTTACAGGAATGAATACTTTTATTTAGCAAGGGTGCTTTAAATTGATCAAAAGTGAGGATAAAGATGTATAATGTTACAAAAGATTTCTATTTCAGGTAAATGCTGTTCTTCTGAACTTTCTATTCATCAAAGAAACCTGAAAAAATTCTACTCGGCTGTTTTCAACATAATAATAATAATAAATGTTTTTTGAGCAGCAAATCAGAATATTAGAATGATCTCTGAAGGATCATGTGACTGGAGTAATGAGGCTAAAAATTCATATTTAAAATCACACGAATAATTTAGTTTTTAAAGCATATTCAAATAGAAAACAGTTATTTTAAATAGTAAAAATATTTAACATTTTTACTGTTTTTGCTGTACTTTGGATCAAATAAATGCAGGCTTGGTGAGCAGAAAAGTCTCAGTGTTCAAAAACTTTTGACTGGTAGTGTTGATCCTTTATTCTTAAAGCTATCACATAGACTAAAAGCAACATATGCTGATTTCATGAGGTCTAGACTTCAGACCAATCAGAATTTAGAGATAAAATAACTGGATTAATAAAATCCTGATGGATTAAAACCGAATGCACAGGTCATTTGTTATTCATTTTACTATATTTCTGATGAACTATTATTATATAGATACACAAGCCTCGACTAAATGTGTTTCAGCTGCAGTCTTGTTCTGATGTCATTATGCTCTCGAATTGTCACTGATATGACATCATTCAGCTTTGTGTCAGTCTAATCCTATTACGGCAGCCGCATGCCGCTAGTATCTTCACAGGAGAACACCAGCTTCAAAACCAACTGCCAGATGAATAGCTAGAATGCTTATTTGAGGCTGTGTGATTTCATGCTTTGTAAAACTGTTTGTAATCTACTGTTGTGCTGTCACTATCTAGGTGTTCTGTTTTGTATTCTAGCTTCATATCAAATAATATACAAAAATGTGGGCTATGTTTGACTGTGTTATTTGAATATTCAAATCTGTGCACACATACCTATTCATACCCACAGTAAGACTTTGTTTTTGTCTTTACAGGTTCTTGTCGTCTGGGTTTTCCTTGAATGCATTTCCAGTAACCTTGGTTACACTGAATAGAGTTTGACCATTTTGTTGCTGTCATTCAGCTGAGTCTTTTAAAAGATTATGAAATAAGCTTGAATGCAGATGTAATAACATTTGCCTTGGATTTTAAAAGCCTTGTCGGTTGTAAAAAAAAAAAAAGTAATTTTACATGAATATTATATAAGGGATGAAATAGATTTTGGACTTTGGAAAAGTCACATTTTCTTTGTGCACCATGATTGAAATATGTTTTATTGAAACTGACTTTTATCTTTTATGCTCTTCCTGTGATAGTGCCCTGAAGCCCCAGACTCTGAGCTCCTAGAGCATATATAAGATTTATCACTGAGGCTGAGAGCTCTTGACTCCACCCAATGAGATAACAAGCCTGTAACATTTTCCTGATTATTTAATGCTTAAATGAGTCATATAATTACACATGCAAGGCAGCCGGCTATTATACTTTGATCTTCTGAATCATATCTTTTAGGGCACACACTGCATCATTAAAAAATTGGGAAAAAACAAAAACAAAGAAATTTTACAAGTGCTCAAGGTTTGATCCAGATCCAACTAAACTATCAGATTTAAAAAAATCATCTTGCTATTGATGGTCATTCAATATTAGACACAATATTAGTTTGCAACCAACAAATACGTGACCCTGGACCACAATCTTAAAAAGTTCAGATTTATACATCATCTGAAAGCTGATAAATAAGCTTTCCATTGATATATAGTTTGTTAGAATATATATGGTTTGTTGGCTGAGATACAACTTTTTGTACCAAAAAAATCTAAATATTGAGAAAAATCGCCTTTGAATTTCTTAGCAATGCATATTACTAATCAAAAATTAAGTTTTGACATATTTACAGTAGGAAATTTACAAAATATCTTCATGGAACATGAACTTAATATCCTAACCATTTTTGGCATAATAGAAAAATCAATCATTTTGACCCATACAATGTATTGTTGGCTATTGCTACAAACTGGTTTTGTGGTCCAGGGTAACATATTTCATTGTAGTTGGTGTTTTTTTTAATTGCCTAGTTCTTTTTGGAGCCTCTTAAAAGTGTGGGACTTAACAGTTTCACGCATTACAGCTCAGGATAGTTGCTACTGAGGGCTTGGTGAGTATTCTTGTGTTGTCATGATTAGTCACATTGCATTTAGAACTGAGATGATTGGCTCAAAAATATTGAAGTGGTTCCTATGCACAAGGATGACAGCTTAAGTGTCATACTTAAAGGAATAGGTGAAAATTTGCTGAAACTGTACTTACTCTCAGGCCATCCAAGATGGAGATGAGTTTGTTTCTTCATCGGAACAGAATAATAGAATAATAGTCCACACTGCTGATAAAAACAATAATCCACAAGTAATCCACATGACTGCAAGTCCATTAATTAAAACCTTGTGAGGTGAAAAGCTGCATGTTTGTAAGAAACAAATCCATCATTCATAATTTTGTTAGGGTTAGGGTTGAAGAAATTCCTCTACATCTTGGATAGCCTGAGTTAAAATTTTCAAAAAATGTTTAACTGTTGCTTTAAGGAGGTTCTGCACTAGTTGAACAACTGCCATAGAGATGAATTTGAATGCCAATTGAATAATTTTCGTTAGACATTATTGATGTTTTTGGTTATCCCATGTTGTCTTGTAAATCAGCTTGATAGTCCATTATATATCAAATATGTTCAATATCAGACACAGATTCTGAGAAGATTTTTTTTGTTGCAAGACACATATTTAGTTATAGTTGGTGTTTTTTCATTCCCCAGTTCTTTTTGGAGCCTCTTAAAAATGTGAGACTTCACAGTTTCACACATTATACAGCTTAGCAAAGTTGCTAGTGAGGGCTCTCACTAGGGCTGTCATAATTAGTCACATGGCATTCACGACTGAGGTGATTGGCCAGATTAAATGGCATTCTTAAAGGAATAGGTAATAAAAAATGTTAAATATTGCTGAAAGTGTAGTCACCCTCAGGGTAGGCAATCTAAGATGTAGATGAGTTTGTTTCTTCATTGGAACAGATCTGGAGAATTACATCACTTGCACTCCAATGGATCCTCTGCAATAAATGGGTGTCGTAAGAATAAGAATAAGAGAGCCATGACTGCAGTCCATCAATTAACACCTCGTGAGGTGAAAAGCTGCATGTTTGTAAGAAACAAATCCATCATTCAACATTATTGTGATGTTAGGGTTGAAGAAACTCATCTACATCTTGGATGGCCTGAGGTTAATTTTCAGCAAATTTTTCTTTTTGTGTGAACCATTCCTTTGAAGGATTAATTCATTTCCAGAATAAAATGTTTCATAAAAATGTTTTTCTTTCTTTCTTCAGTAAATTTATGAGGAAAGCATTCCAGGACTTTTCTCCATATAGTGGACTTCAATGGTGCCCATCGGTTAAAGATCCAAATTGCAGTTTCAATGCAGCTTCAAAGGGCTCTACACGATCCCAGCCGAGGAATAAGGGTATTATGGTGTACCTTTTTTTGGGAAAGGGTGTTTGACTTTTTTTTGCACGTTCACTTTGTAAACACGTGGTCGGTACTTCTGCCTACGTCACGCGTGCATGATTACATAATGCTTGAGATCGAGCTAGTGCAAAACGAGGTGGTAAAAAAGGTATTTAATTTTTTTAATTACCAATTGTTTAAACAGATTCCTCGGCTGGGATTGTGTAGAGCTGCACTGAAACTGTGATTTGGATCTTCAACCCATTGGGCACCATTGAAGTCCACTATATGGAGAAAAATCCTAAAATGTTTTCCTCGAAAACCTTACTTTCTTTTCGACTGAAGAAAGAAACACTTGAACATCTTGGGGTGAGTAAATTATCAGGATTTTTTTATTCTGGAAGTAAACTAATCCTTTAAGGGGGTTCTGCACTAGTTGAACAACTGCCATAGAGATGAATTTGAATGCCAATTGAATAATTTTCTTTAGACATTATTGATGTTTTTGGTTATCCCATGTTGTCTTGTAAATCATCTTGAAAGTCTATTGTATATCAAATATTTTCATTATCAGACACAGATTCTAAGAAGGTTTTTGGTTGAAAGACATATATTTAGTTATAGTTGATTATACCGTGTTGTCTTAAAAATCTGAAACTGATGGGACAAAGAGGGTCCCACAAATCCTTGTTATTTCGCATAAAAATTCCCATGGAGGAATGTTCATCGAGCAGTGACAGAAGTTAGTGACTGTTTCATCTGTCTGTTTTGTCATAAACGGTTCAGTTCACACTGTGCCTGCCATAATTAATTCATCTGTTTGTCGAGTTCATGGTCAGACGCATATGGCATTCAAGCTGTCTTGTTCATTTAAACTCACTACAAGCAGTTGTGAAAAATGAGTCTTATTCTCTACTGCAATGTTTGATCAAAGTAAAGCGTTTTTAGCTCAGTGGGTGCACAAGGTGAAACTGAGGTTTGTTTCTTTGTGCATTGCAATATAGTTACTTATAGTTTGGTTGTTTACATTATTACATATACTTAATATTATATTAAGTATAATATTTTCTCCAAGGTATATAAACTTTGAACTTCATTTAAATATTGGCAATAAACATGGAAATGCCAGGAATTTGTATATAACCAATTTAAAGAGAAATGTTTCCTTGCTTATAATGAGCTAGTCGACTAAGTGGCTTCTCAAACATACACGTATACACCCAGCACAAATCACATCCCAACACACAGGTTACAGAGTAAACCGATTCCCACACAGCTTTGGCCAAAGGCCAGCACTGTGAGGTACGTCATAAGCCAGTCAGGTGTGCGACAATTGGCCACATGCAGACAGGCTAATTAGCCGATCACTCTTCCTCGACAGTCTGGCTGTGTGTGTGCAGCCCGACCGGCCTGCGCGAACACCTGGTGACTGAGGAGAAAGCTGTTTAACCCCTCTGCTCCACTCAGAAGGCCATGAAATCCATCATGTTTCAGAGGTACAGCACAGTCTACAAGCCAGGGCATTACTTGCATCCCAGAGGGCATGTGCGGTTTGTGTTTTTTTTTTTGTTTTTTTTGATAGAGTTGTGTATTTCGAGACAAAGCTCATTGAGGCAATAGGGAAGACAAATTAGATTGAGCTGCACCAGCTGGAAAATTAACTTTAGACATGCACACCCAGTTGTTAGCTAGGTGTGTTAAATTAATTAATTAGATCAGGACTAGTGCCTTTTTCGATGCAAACATTCTTGTCCCAGTCTAAATAGGCTGTTTGTAGGTTGAGGAATGTAGTTGGGTAAATGATGGTTCTGTGTTGTTTTTAACATACTGTTGTTTGTTTTAGAAGTCCAACATGTCAACTTCTGGCTTGACCAATAGTGTGAGTTTGGGGCGGGGCTACATTTGCATACTGAGAAGTAGTGCTGGACGATATACCAGTTAAAACAGTTTGAATTAGGCACACAAATTTAACGTCCTGAATTGAGAGGAAATCCCTGTTAACTGCATACACTTCTGACTGATGGTTAGAGAACTATTAATAACACACAACTAATTCTTTACATTTACATTACATTTACATTTATTCATTTAGCAGACGCTTTTATCCAAAGCGACTTAAGGTGCGTTCACACCGGACGCGAATGAAGCGGCAAGCGCGTGTGATTTACATGTTAAGTCAATGCAAAGACGCGAATAGCCATCCTGCGGCGCGAAACGCGCGAATGAGGCGGCGCGAATGACGCGATTCACGCGAATTACGCGGCTCGAGTTGAGCGTTTCAAGCGTTTGCCGCGCCATTCACCGTTGCTGTCTGTGGTTACTCGGAGCTGTTCCATACATCTTTGCACTTTTATAGAAACGGAAAAAAAAGGATCTTGTTTGGAAGAAAGTGAGTGAAGAGGTCGGACAATCTGGTAAGTTTAAAAAAAACGCTCTTTACTCAATTTGACCTACATATATATATATATATATATATATATATATATATATATATATATATATATATATATATATTGAGACTACAAGCAAGCTAAACCTGGCAAATTGAGCTCATTCACCTATTTTACAACTATTTTCCCGTTGACTAGTTGCAGACGCCCCTCCCATGACGCGAATTTGCGTCTGTTGTGAAGTAAATTTCACGCGCGAATGACGCGAGTAAACTAAAATGTTCAAGCATCCAACTACGCGCGAATAGCGCGATTTATTCGCGCAAGTCGCGTCCGGTGTGAACGCACCATTACAAATTGGGAATACAAGTGGTTCATCCTAAGGAGGCAGATCAACATAGGAAGTGCTCAAAAATACCATATATTAGACGTTGTTAGATGAGTACAGGCTAGAAAGGGAAGATCAAGAAAGACGAGAACAAAGTTTTTTTTTTTGTTTTTTTTTTATAATATTATTGAGTCAAATAGTGTCGAAAAATATGCTTGAAAGCTGTTAAGGAGTCTGCATTCCGGAGAGGGGTGGGAAGATCATCCCACCAGGCAGGAACGTTGAACGAGAATGGCCTGGACGAGGAGTTGTGCAGCATGCTCTGTTAGGAAGGGCCTAATCTTTCTGATGTTGTGCAACGCAAACCTGCAAGATCGAGCAGTTTTAGCTATGTGGTCTTTAAAAGTCAATTGGTTGTCAAAGATTACACCCAGATTTCTGGCTGAAGTCAATGGGGTAATTGTTGATGAACCTAACTGGATGGAGAAGTCATGCTGTCGAGTTGGAGTGGCAGGAAAGACAAGGAGCTCAGTCTTTGCAAGATTGAGCTGTAGATGGTGTTCCTTCATCCATGCAGAGGTATCCGCCAGGCAGCCTGAGATCCGTGCAGCTACTGATGTATCATCTGGTTTGAATGAAAGATAGAGCTGTTTGTCATCAGCATAGTAATGGTAGGAGAAAACATGTGCCTGCATGATGCTGCCCAGAGATGTAGTGTATATGGAGAAGAGGAGGGGTCCAAGAACTGATCCCTGAGGAACCCCAGTGACCAGTTGATGAGTTTTAGATACCTCCCCTCCCCAGGCCACTCTGAAAGACCTACCAGAGAGGTAGGATTTGAAACAGTAAAGTGGAAGGAGAGAGACAGGTCTGTAGTTGTCAATGAGTGAAGTGTTAAGTGTAGGTTTTTTGAACAGTACGGTTACCCGGGCCTGCTTAAATGTAGTGGGGAAAGTACCTGTGAGAAAAGAGTTAATTCTTTAACTGGGCAGATAAACCAACTATAAACGGCTGTTAACAGAAGCCGTTTTTCTAACAGAAGATGCTGAGATGAATACAAAGAGGAGAAAATGCTGTATTAGGCAGAGCAAGACCACTGATCACAATACGCAAAATATTGGAAGAAAATCCTAAATACTGAATATGGTGTTTATTTGAATGTATCTCTGAAGGGAGCTGACTGTCTTCAGGAATGTTTAGATGCTATTTTCATTTCATCTCACCTTCATATAATGTATATAACTGTAGTATTTAAAAGTGCAGCGCTGCTTTGTTTACAGAAGTAACTAAGGAAACGTTGTATTGCTGCTGTTCCATAAGTGCCACCTGCTGTCAAAGAGTGGATTTGCTCTCTGATTAGTGTCTGTTTTTGTTACATTCAGATGTTTTTTGTAGAATAATTTTACAAAGCTAAGGTCAGACCATTCTGTTTTTGCTTTAAATTTTGAAATTATACAATCTAATTTACATCAAAAACTTGTTTGGATCATGATTAAAATGCAGTAGGTCTGCAACTGTTTCCTGCATTCTGATTCATATAAAAACACAGTCAGTCAAAACTGTGATAAACAGTGAAACCGCCAGAATCCTAAAAAAAACTGTGATACAGATTTTTGGTCAAACTGCCCAGCACTTCTGAGAAGTGATTGGGACATCTGTTTGGGAACATTAATTAATTTTGCAATTCCATTTAGTGCTGCTACAGTATGAAATAATATTATTAAAACAAGTAAATAATGCTGGTAAAATATGCAGATTTACCTGATTACTGGTTTGTGTTTCACAACAAATTACAATTCAGCCTCAACGAAGATTTTTATTATGATTATACGTTTTTTAAGTTAAAATATAGCTGCAAGCAGAGATTAATGGGATTCAAGTGCTTAAGGCATTTAAGCATATAAGGAAAAATACATTACATATTATTTAGCAAGGCTGCCTGAATCACCTCTCGCATGTGCTCAGCAGGTTTCGTGAAGTTTTGAGTTTTACTTTACGCTTTATAGGATTTTTGGTGAATTTGGACAGTCCCCTTTTCTAAACGACCCGGTTATAGCTTTCCAAAGTGTAAATTTTAACATTTGGATAATTATAGGCCTAGAGAGTCCTGAGAATTGTACTGCAGTGTTTTTTTTTTCCAAATTAAGCGAAAAACCTAGGATTAGTTCACAAAAGTAGGTTTTTTACATCTTCTCAATCATTTAACAAACAATTTGATTGACAGCAGTGGTTCTAGAGGCAAAGTTGTCCAGAATGAGGAGTTCTGTCATATGATGCAAATATCGTGCATATGTGCAAAAAACATGTAACATACAATTGTTTACACACATGAGAAATGCGATGTTACCTAGTGGCCAATTTCTTTGAAATTTTTCTTAAACCTTTGGGGCCGTGAGTTGAACAGGCCCACTGAGTTTTGTTTCGATCAGCCTCCTTTAACCTTGTCTACCAGGTGGTCAAATTTGGTCGGCCAATGGCGGCCATGTTTTTTGAGATGTGCAAATGTCCTTGTAGACACTTGTAGCACTTGGGACCAAGACAATGCACGTTGATTTTCACATTGATAGGACAAATGGTTGTGCAGTTATAGCCATTTTTATGTTTTTTTGCTCTTATAGTGCCACCAAGTGGCCCTGCCTCTTTCGAATGTTTTGGTGCCCCTTTTCGACGGTGACTTAAAAGTTCAACTTTTTTGATAATAATTGATGTTTACTCTCCAGAGAATCTTTTTGCACTGGTTTGGTTCCGATCTGGCGAAAAACCTATGACTATGTAACCCCGGCTTCAACACTTATGTCAGGGCTGTATGATCTATCTTTGTTGTCTAGGCTTATCAGAGGAGCTTGGTTTTTTTTATGTCGACCACAAAGATGTTAAATAAAAAAAAGGTTTAAATCTCAGAAATCAGTGGGGGGGGAAATAAAATAAATAAATAAAACACCACACACAAAAACTGTTTTGCTAACCAGGAAAATGTATTTTAAGTATATAGCTTAAGTGCTTTTGTTTCCTGGCAATTTGGAAAAAACTGAGTGAGTAAACAGCAGTATACAATTTACAATCCCCAAAAACAATTTCACTTGGGAAGAAAATTTGAAATGAAAAGTTCAAATAAATTCAGAGTTCCTTGAGAACAAAAAAAAAGTTCAGTTCCGTGTGATTTGTGTAAAAGCAATGTCTCAGTCCTACCGATCCCTTAGGAATGGCATTCAGTAAATCAAAGATGGATGAGTGAAGAATTGAAGATTGAAGAGTTGACAGGCAATGATGAGATGAAGGACTGTAGAATTGATGCAGCTAGTAGGATGTCTGCCAGAAAGACTCACTCCTGGAGAAACCATTCGAAGAACTGAAGTTCCATTCACATCATCCAATGAATAATCCAAGAAAAAAACCAGTCTGCAACAATAGTATCTCAAATTAATAACAAATCAGAACATTTAAGCCATTCCTAATGAGATATACCATGTATTTCGTACATTTGTATGCACGTTTTATCCCTTTTTATAATACAAAATAAAGTTTGGAAAATAAATCTGCTTTAAACTCCATTTTTCCTTCACACATTGTGACAAAACACTTAAGTGAAAAGACATAAATCAAATAAACAACATCAGTTGCATATTACATCGTTAACAGTTTCATTAAACGTGGAAAAAAAATACGAATCATGTGAGGCATCGGACACCGCATGCTCACCATGATTAGCAAAGCTAGCACGATAGAACTGCGCTTAGCTGCTCTCTTATCAACTTTCCATTGGTTACACACTAATTTAATTTGTATTTCCTTCAATACAAATCACATTCTGACTGGCATTTTTCCAGATAATACTATAAAGACAACAAATTAAACATATACATGCAGATTTGACTCACCAGAATGTCTTAGAAACGAAGAACCACAGAAAGAATGAATAAAGTATTGGTTTCAACTTCAGCAACTCTCGCTTGGATAATGCATGTAACAGTGAAGCATAGATTAAAGGGAAATTCTTCAAGACAGAAATAAAAATCTTTTATCGAGGAAAATGAGACTCGCATGTGGTGCGCAGTCTCTCATCACAGTCACTTAATCTGCTATATTGCCGTGCACTCTCTCCCTGCACTCGCTACCCCACCCTCTTAAAGGGGAAATACTGAATTAAAGCAGTGCTGTCTTAAAACATGTTAAAAGTGTCAAGGGTTACACTCTCCCCCTCTAAACCGCATGAGTCCCTGCATGCGTGTTAACAAGACTAGCAGCGAGAATGTTTCCCAGGGAATCAAAAAATGATGTAAGAGCAAGTAATATGGGCTTCCCTAATTCCTCATATTCTAATGTCTTTGGTGGTCGTCTTTCTCGACCGGAACGTCTGAGAGGTACGGATTCAGTGTCAACTGAACTGTGGGACAATTCTTGGGATTCTGCCCCGGAATCTGGTACCATCTCTTCTGGGATTTCAATGGTTACATAATCAGGGTCATTTCCAATCTCAACAGATTCTGAGACAGGAAAGACTGGAGCACCCCCAGTAACCATCTCAGATACTTCACTTGTGGGTTCAATTACAGGCTGAATAGACTCTGACCTGGGCATAGGTAAAGTACGTGGAGAAAACTCAACTGCATGAGGGTTCAACTCGTCTGATGATTTGACAGGAACATAATTAGAGTTAGGTGACCTATCGTCAACCCGTTTAATGATAGGACTTCTTGTGACTATTTCAGGAATGGGAATTTGAAAGTAACCTTCCTCTTCATCACTAGACTGTTCTTCACATTCACCACCCCCTCGCACTTCAGTACTAGCCCTCGTCCTCATCTTACGTTTCCTGTTCACATTCAAAGTTGTTTCAGCCATTTGTTCTTCTGGGCTCTTAGGCAAGAACCCACAGGGCAGTAAGAGATCCCGGTGAAGGGTACGATGGGGACCACTGCTCTTCTCCGGCTTCACAACGTAAACAGGGCCATCCGAAATTCTTTTGACCACTGTGTGGACCATCTTTTCCCATCTATCGGCAAGTTTGTGCTTACCCCTCACGCTCAAATTTCTCACTAAGACCCTGTCACCGGGCAACAGTTCAGCCGCTCTGACTTTTAAATCAAACCTCGCCTTGTTCTTTTCACTCATTTTGCGGGAATTTTCAGAAGCCAGTTCATAGCTCTCCTGAAGACGTTCTCGTAGTTTCTTTACATACTCTGAGTGAGTTTTGGGTCTTTCACCAGGACGATTAATGCCAAAAGCAAGGTCAATTGGTAGTTTAGCCTGGCGCCCAAACATCAACTCATAGGGCGAATAGCCTGTGGTGTCGTTCCGCGTACAGTTGTACGCATGTACAAGGGGTTTCACGAAGTCTCTCCAGTGATGCTTATCTTTTTCTTCAAGGGTTCCAAGCATACTGAGGAGTGTTCTATTAAATCTCTCGACCGGGTTGCCGCGTGGGTGATAAGGTGTTGTTCTCACTTTATCAGCTCCGATGAGAGCACATAACTCGCGAATGGTGTGGGATTCAAAATCCCTTCCTTGATCACTGAGAAGGCGACTCGGGAACCCATAATGAACAATGAAATTTTCCCAGAATGCTTTTGCGATGGTTTTAGCTTTCTGGTCTTTCGTCGGTATCGCCACAGCAAATTTAGTAAAGTGGTCGGTAATGACTAATATATTCCTGATGTCACAGTTATCAGGCTCGAGAGACAAATAATCCATACACACTAATTCGAGTGGAAACGTGGTCTGTATGGATTCCATAGGAGCTGCTTTTTGAGGGTTTGCTTTCCTCCTGAAACATCTTTCACAGGTACGACATCTGTCCTCAATATCTCTTGCCATCTTCGGCCAAAAGAATCTAGCACGAGCTAGGTCAAGGGCACGCTCGTAGCCTAAGTGGCCTACCTCATCATGAACACCCTTCAGGGCTCTTTCCCTGCACTGCTGAGGCAGAACTACCTGGTGAAGCACAGCCCTATTAGTAGTCCACTTCCGGTATAACACTCCATCTCGTAGTTCAAGCCTGTTCCACTCTCTCAGGAGCAACTTGACTTCAAGGGGTTCAAGCTTGGTCTGTCGGAAGTTCGGTTTCTGATCTAGTTCCACAAAATAAATTATTCTTTTCAAAGATGAATCCTCTCGCTGAGCTCGGTACCAGTCATCACGAGTCATTCCAGGGATGGTCTCATAACCTGGACAGGCAAAAATCTCAGGGACAGATGAAGCATTTAAGGCCAAGGACTCTGCAAGAACAACCTCTGGTGTGTCAGAAACTTCTCTTGACAACACTACTGAATGGCGGTCAGACAGTGCAGAGAGCGTTTCGGTGGAGATAACTTCTGTTTTCTCACATAACCGCCGTTTTAAGTCTTCAATAGCCCTCTCCTCTTCAAGGAACGCATCATCTTCCTCTGGCGGACTCTGTGGTCTCCTAGACAATCCGTCAGCATCCTTATTGGCCGATCCAGCTCGATACTTTATATTGAATCTGTATGTGGATAACTGTGCAAGCCAGCGATGTCCCGCGGCATCAAGTTTCGCTGTGGTTAGCACATACGTCAGAGGATTATTGTCAGTGAGTACTGTAAATTCAGTGCCATAGAGATAATCACTGAATTTCTCACAGACAGCCCATTTCAAGGCTAGATATTCTAATTTATGGGTAGGGTAATTCCTTTCACTTTTGGAGAGTCCCCTACTGGCGTAGGCTATCACACGAAGCTTGTCCTCCTGCTCCTGATAAAGAGCTGCGCCCAACCCTTCTCTACAGGCGTCTGTATGTAAGACATAAGGAAGTTGCGGGTTTGCGAAGGCAAGGATTGGTGCAGAAGTCAGTTTGTCTATCAAAGTTCTGAAGGCACTTTCACACTCAACTGTCCACTCTTCACCAAGGGGAACATTGGGATTGGCAGGAGTGTTTGGTTTCTCTCTTTTATAGATCTTCCCCCTTTTCCTTGGAGAACTATACCCTGCAGTTAGGCAATTTAATGGCTTGGCTATTTTAGAGTAACCTTCGACAAAACGCCGATAATACCCAGCAAAGCCTAGAAAACATTTTAGCTCTCGTCTGGTTGATGGACGAGGCCAATCTTTCAGAGCTAAAATCTTTTCTGGATCTGTGTGAACTCCATCAGCATCCACAACATGTCCCAGATACTTCACAGAGGACTTAAAGAATTGGCATTTGTCTGGAGACAACTTTAACCCGAACTCTTTTAGACGATTCAGCACTTTCATGAGTCGGGTTTCATGTTCCTCAAGTGTTTTGGAAAAGACAATGATATCATCCAGGAAAACAAGAACTTCACTCAAATGCAAATCTCCTACACACTTCTCCATCAGCCTCTGGAAGGTACTAGGCGCATTCGTTACACCTTGAGGCATACGATTAAATTCAAAGAAGCCAAGAGGACAAACAAAAGCTGTTTTGTGCTTATCTTCATCAGCCACTTCGACTTGGTAGTATCCAGATTTAAGGTCCATGACAGAGAACCATTTAGCACCACTGAGTGCTGAGAAAGTCTCTTCTATATTGGGAAGGGCATATGCATCTTTTATTGTCCGCATATTAAGCTTCCGGTAATCAACGCAAAGCCTAATTTGTCCATTTTTCTTGCGAACCAGTACAATTGGAGATGCAAAAGGGCTTTCAGACTCTCTGATTATTTCAGCATCAAGGAGCTCCCTAAGGTGTTGCCTAACGGCTTCTCTGTCACTTGGATGAATCGGTCTTGGACGTTCCTTAAAAGGGGTCTCATCCTGTAGTCTGATGTGATGCTTCACTGTAGTAGTGTGGCCATATGACAAGTCATCAACTGCAAAAACTTCTTGTAAAGAATTCAGTTTATCAGAGATACGCTTCTTCCACTTTTCAGGAATTGGCGAGTCATTGAGATTGAACACCAATTTCTCCGAAGACAAATGACTAGAGCAAGATAGTGCATCAGGCTTCAAAGGAAGAACATGAGCAGCTGCCATCTCGGCAATCACACGCTTGGGATGAAGAGTAATATCATGTTCAGTCATGTTCTTTAGAATGACAGGAATCTTGGAACAAGCTCGGTATGGGACATTCACCACAGCGTTTTCAACTAGTAGCCCACCCGGCAAGGGAAAAGACTCAGGTTGCTCTAAAACAAATAAAGCTGTTGAAATGCTTCTCTTTATCCTCACTTGTCCAGGGATACAGATTTTCTGTTTGGCAGGGATAGTGATGTGATCTTTCACTGGAGCTCTAACTTGAAATGATTGCTTCCCACTCTCATAATTTTGAGCAACACGCTGGAAAAGCAAAGCATAGTCACTGCTGGCACTGGGATTTTGGAAGAACTTGGACCCTTTTTTCTCTACACCCTGCTGATACAGGCGGTCAAGAACATTTGTTCCAATCAGCAGTGGAACTCTACTATTGAAGTGACAATCTGGAACAACCAGTACAAGAGAAGAAAGTTCCACCTCTGCGCCTATGACAGCACAAGGGAAGGTAATGAGAACTTGGATGTAACCAAGGTAGGGGACATGCTGTCCTCCTGCACCTTCAACTTCGAACAAAGCATGAATTGGTTGAATCTGAAGGAAAGGAAAATGGGTCAAGTAAAATGTCTCTGAAACGGTTGTGACTTGAGACCCTGTGTCTAAAAGAGACTCACATTCAATGCCTTCAACAAAAACAGAAGCAATGCAACGTTGACCAATAAGGCCTTGTGGCAAGAACTCATCTTTAAACCCATTTTTTCCTTGGTTTTCTCTAGCATAATTGCCAGCTTCATGGACCATCAATGTGGGACGGCTAAAAAGGCTGGCAGCTCCTGGGTGTCCCACAGCAGGAGCTGCTAGAGGTTTAAAGAAAACTGAGATGTCTCATGCAATTTCCTGTACTTCTCCCGTCTTTCCCTTAGCTGTGAATTCTTTTTGCGAACAAGTTCAGGGTTGGGTTCCTTACTGCAGCGGCCTGCAATGTGTCCATCCTCCCCGCACTTAAAGCAAAACCAGGGCCTTGGCATGGGATTAGAGTCAGATGTCACATTGGAGCTAGCTACAAGACATTCACCGGTAACTGCATCCTCCTTAGGGTTTCTTACCCACTCAACTTCACACTCTTTTGTTTCACCTCTCTTTGACAGATAAGCAACTTGTTTCTTCAGCGCAGCTATTTCTCCTTTAAGTTTCTGAGTTTCATCCTTTTGGCACTTCTGCGAGGGCTCAGACTGGGGTTCTATATTGACAGGTATGCCATACACAGAGTGAGCATGTGCAGCAGCTTTTGCGCTACCAAGGTGTTTCTTCATTCTATCTAACTTTGCTGCCCGTTTATCTTCTTCTGTTCTAACAGAGAGAAGAAGTTCAGAGAAAGGAGGTGGATGGTCTTTAAGACGTTCAAGCTGAAGTCCAATTATCATGGTCTGGTCCCAGCATCCTCGACAAAACTGGCGAAGCAAATGTTTACGTGAGTCGACAGCACTGGCTCCGCCTCTAGATATGGCTCGGGTAAGAAGAGTATGCAGTCTTTGCAGATATGCAGATGGTTTTTCTCCAGCATTTTGATTTAAGTTAAGAAAAGTTGCAAAAAGCTCTTCTCCATCTTCTACTAAACCAAAAGCGGATTCAATCTGGTTAAGGTAAGAGATAGGTGAAGAATTTACACCTAAGGGCTTGACAATGTCAGCTGCTGGACTAAGCAGACTTTCTAAGATTATCCTCACTTTCTGAGAATCTGATGAAGATGGATCAGAAAGCAGAAGATCAACTTGAGTACGCCATGTCTCGTAATCAACCTCCCCATTTGGCTTAGGGATTCTGCCGGAGAACGTGCGGATCCGGCTCTGCCTCAAAGGTGAGTGTGAAGACTCATTACGGATAACATGCTCCACAACTACCTTCTGAATCTGAGGAGGGTTAAACATGCTTTCGTCAACGTGCACAGGGCTCTGTGGCACATATGAGGGGGAAAAGTTTGGAACTGTAGCTTGAGCTACAATTGACTCAGCAGGGTTAAATTCAACATTAGTTCTTCCTGAATCATGTGGACTGTGAACAGTAGTATGTGGACCTGCCTCAGCAGCTTGCAAGTCACTTGAATAAAGCTGGACACTCTGAAGCTCTTTCTGTAGAGCAAGTAGGAATGCTGCTCTGCCACTTCCTGGGATAGTGCTCAGTTCGTCTAAATATCTTTGTGCTAGTTCCCTGCCTAACTTCTCTTGGCTCATATCGCGAATTGTTCTCACATGCCATGTTACAGCAGGATCTTTTGGACTTGGCAGGTCTCCTAAGCTATCAGGGTCGATTTTCAAAATTGAACTCTCTGATGAATACTGAATGAGAAGTCTACCTGACAGCTGCTCTGGCTCATCGGGGACTCTGACTACTTTTGAAATTTCCCCATGTACTTCAAAAAAACCTGTGATGTCCTCAATGCTACAAGTTGTTTCTACCCCTGAAACATACAAACAGTTTTGTCCATGTACATCAAAACGTTTACAAAGATCCATGTTTTGTCTTGGGGAATATAATAAGTATCAAAAATAAATTAAATGCAAATCTCACTCTTAAAACAATGAAGAAAAACCAATTCAGGGGGGAAAATTGTGTTCACTGCAGTAGTTATCAATAGAGGTAACAATTAACCAAAGCTCTCCTGGCTGGCTCGCCACTAAATTGGTGTAACCCCGGCTTCAACACTTATGTCAGGGCTGTATGATCTATCTTTGTTGTCTAGGCTTATCAGAGGAGCTTGGTTTTTTTTATGTCGACCACAAAGATGTTAAATAAAAAAAAGGTTTAAATCTCAGAAATCAGTGGGGGGGGAAATAAAATAAATAAATAAAACACCACACACAAAAACTGTTTTGCTAACCAGGAAAATGTATTTTAAGTATATAGCTTAAGTGCTTTTGTTTCCTGGCAATTTGGAAAAAACTGAGTGAGTAAACAGCAGTATACAATTTACAATCCCCAAAAACAATTTCACTTGGGAAGAAAATTTGAAATGAAAAGTTCAAATAAATTCAGAGTTCCTTGAGAACAAAAAAAAAGTTCAGTTCCGTGTGATTTGTGTAAAAGCAATGTCTCAGTCCTACCGATCCCTTAGGAATGGCATTCAGTAAATCAAAGATGGATGAGTGAAGAATTGAAGATTGAAGAGTTGACAGGCAATGATGAGATGAAGGACTGTAGAATTGATGCAGCTAGTAGGATGTCTGCCAGAAAGACTCACTCCTGGAGAAACCATTCGAAGAACTGAAGTTCCATTCACATCATCCAATGAATAATCCAAGAAAAAAACCAGTCTGCAACAATAGTATCTCAAATTAATAACAAATCAGAACATTTAAGCCATTCCTAATGAGATATACCATGTATTTCGTACATTTGTATGCACGTTTTATCCCTTTTTATAATACAAAATAAAGTTTGGAAAATAAATCTGCTTTAAACTCCATTTTTCCTTCACACATTGTGACAAAACACTTAAGTGAAAAGACATAAATCAAATAAACAACATCAGTTGCATATTACATCGTTAACAGTTTCATTAAACGTGGAAAAAAAATACGAATCATGTGAGGCATCGGACACCGCATGCTCACCATGATTAGCAAAGCTAGCACGATAGAACTGCGCTTAGCTGCTCTCTTATCAACTTTCCATTGGTTACACACTAATTTAATTTGTATTTCCTTCAATACAAATCACATTCTGACTGGCATTTTTCCAGATAATACTATAAAGACAACAAATTAAACATATACATGCAGATTTGACTCACCAGAATGTCTTAGAAACGAAGAACCACAGAAAGAATGAATAAAGTATTGGTTTCAACTTCAGCAACTCTCGCTTGGATAATGCATGTAACAGTGAAGCATAGATTAAAGGGAAATTCTTCAAGACAGAAATAAAAATCTTTTATCGAGGAAAATGAGACTCGCATGTGGTGCGCAGTCTCTCATCACAGTCACTTAATCTGCTATATTGCCGTGCACTCTCTCCCTGCACTCGCTACCCCACCCTCTTAAAGGGGAAATACTGAATTAAAGCAGTGCTGTCTTAAAACATGTTAAAAGTGTCAAGGGTTACAACTAGTTCACAAAAGTAGGTTTTTCAAGATATGCCTGAAAATTTTGAACACAATTTTGCTGTGAGCCAAGGATTCCAAGACAAGACACTTGAGCCTGCGATTGATGGTTTAGGATTATGAGTGATTTCGTACTTCTGATAATTGTAGTGCCCCAATCGGCCTGATGGTACAAAATCACTTGGTCACGTTTTCGGTGAGTACTACCATTCCTCCAAGTTTAAAGTCTCTACAACTTACGGTTTCGTCTGCACAGTCAGTTTTACGTGGAGATTGCTGATCTGTGACCATTCTAATAAATTCCAATAGGGTTTCAGTGCAACATGCTTGAACCCCTAATTAACAAGAACAGCAGATGAGTTAAAATGTTTTCAGTTCAAATAAATACGTTTTAATGACATGATATTTACATGATAAAAATGATATTTAGTTATTTTAATAGCATGCAAATAAAGGAAACAGTTCTAAAGTTGATTTTTTAATAATCGTTCTACTTGTATGTGAATAAGGAAGTCCACAACACAACTATAACAATAGTCAAAGAAGAATATTTTTGGAATCACTTTCAGAATTTTTTTTCAGCTGATGACCGATCCAGTCAGAATCCACCCAGCTTTAAAGAGCTTGCACATTTATAGCTGTAGATCACATAACTGCAGCGTGCCTATAATCACAGAACATTGTGTGTTTGTGAACATTAATATAATTGTCATTCTTGATGTGAATGGGTCTTTAGATTAAAATTCCATATTTTTAAAATATACTATACATGCTTTATTTATTTATTATGCAGTGTAGTGCACAGAAATGGCACAAATCACCTGAAAAGCTTCAGTGTCAACTGTAAATGTGTGAATTTTCCTCAAGGGCCACTGAAAAGTGCGAGTAAGTAAGATTACAATGCCATTCTACTACCTCCATGCCCTTCAGCAAGTTATTTAGCTGTAAGATACTCCAGGGGGAGTTCCTTTACCTGACCATTGCTGAATGATTCATACAGGTACAGGAATCATGACCAGATCTCTGTCATTTCTCAAGAAAATAACTTCAAGATAGGCGTTACTTCCAGGAGACTAGAGAACAGCGTTTCTGCGAGGCAGACAAGACGTCAGTGGCGCTCGCCGACAGTGAGAGATGGCGTGGCTTTTTCTCGCCTTCTACTGAGGAACAGTGATGGATGATGGGAACTACCTCACAGCCTGCAAACAAAGCCGTACACTTTGTCTTCAGGAAGGGCAGTTGCAATGCCATTACATAGCAGGTTAGCCTGGATAAGCTGAGTATATTATAGGCTATACTTGGCAGAGCTCATAGGGATATTCATCACTAGCAGCTTTGATTGTCATTTGATGGTAATGAAGGATAAATACGCATGTTAATATAGAGGTTTCGCCACACTTGGATGCCTGAAGCTCATTCCGGAGCAACTCATTCAATTTATGTGTATATAATATATTCATGTACTCTGTGGCAAATTCGATTTTTTTCTATGAAACACTATAATCATTACATAAGTGTCGTGTGGTGATGAGTTTTTGGCCTTGGACACATTTCTCTATCGCTGTGACTGCATTTTGCCCCCCTCCTGTTGTGATGAGATGTTCAGTCTCAGAGCGAGAGACCCTTGTTGAAGTAAATGTGTTACAGCAGGTGATAGAGTGCTCCCTAGTGGTAATATATGGAGATATCTACTGCAAAGCTGCTCTCAGGTTTAGCCTGGGAACCAGGTCTCAGTTACCACTGAAAACACTCAGTGGCTTTCGTGGGAAAGCTTCTTTTTTCTTTTTTTAACAATATTAATCTTTTGGGAAAATGCTGACTATCACAGGCAGCATTTGTTAATGTGTTAATGTAATGTTTTTTTTGTATGTATTTCTAATTATTTGTTATATGAATTATTATATAGTATTTTTATTAGATTCTGTTAATCTGAACTATAATTTTTAATTTAATTTTTTAATTGTTAGTGTGTTATTTATTTATTGCATTCCAGCTTTGCACTGTCTGGTACAACTAATCTGTTCCAAAAATAATTAATATTTCGACAAAACCATTAAAAGCTAATTGTCTGAGAAATTATCTGGGTGTTTGGCTTTAGATAATTATTTGATTGTTGAGGATCTTATATAGGTTTATTATAGTGGCAAGTGTTTTTCTCTAACCATTTTAATACAGACAAATACTTTTAATAGACTAAGAACACAGTTCAACTTTTATATTTAAATCTGTTTTATTAAATTACTGACATTTTAATGTTCCTTGACAATACTTAAAAGAATAGTTATTTTTTTATGCCCTCATGTCGTTCTTTCATTTAAAGGGATAGTTCACCCAAAAAGGAAAAATCTGCCATGATTTACTCACCCTCATGTTTTTCCAAACCTGTAATACACGCATGTGTTGTTGTACTCTCATGAACGCACTTCAGAGACTGACATGACAAAAGAAATGTTGAATAAAGTTGTTATTTTTGTTGAAATTGCACTTGAAAATTATGACAACTGATGTAACAAGAATTTATTGATGTCCTTACTATCTTTCTGGGCCTGGGAATGTGTCAGTTGTGTTGCAGTCTATGCAGGGTCAGAAAACTCTTGGATTTCATCAAAAAATATCATAATTTTAAGGTCTTACAGGTTTGGAATGACGTGAGGGTGAGTAATTAATGACAGAATTTATATTTTTGGGTGAACTATCCCTTTAAGAAACAGTAAAGGAGAAATTGCTAAATATGTGGTTGACAGAATTCACAAAATACATAGTTACTAAGCTATAGCCTTTATGACAGGCTTACCTACACTGCCAGTCAAAAGATTTAACATGTTTTTTAAAGAAGTCTCTTATGCTCGTGCATTTATTTGATCAAAAATACAGAAAAAACAGTAATATTGCGAAATGTTATTACAATATAAAATAATGGTTTCTATTTTAATATACTTTAAAAAGTAATTTATTTCTGTGTTCAAAGCTGTATTTTCACTTGTTTTTCGATCCTTCATCATTCTAATATG
Organism: Garra rufa; assembly: GCF_049309525.1. Taxonomy (NCBI): domain Eukaryota; kingdom Metazoa; phylum Chordata; class Actinopteri; order Cypriniformes; family Cyprinidae; genus Garra; species Garra rufa. The sequence continues at coordinate 30,644,484 of NC_133375.1, read as the reverse complement.
CTGATTTATTACTTTATACTTATCAGCTGTGCTTCCAAATATTTTTTTGGAACCTGTGATACTTTTTTCTGTATTCTTTGATGAATAAAACGTTAAAAAGAACAGCATTTATTTAAAATATAAATCTTTTTTAACAATACAAGTCGTTGCTATCACTTTTTATCCATTTAACACATCCTTGGTTAATAAAAGTATTAATTTCTTTCAGAAAAAAAAAGAAAAATAATTTACTGACTTCAAACTTTTGAACAGTAGTGTATATGGTTAGAAAAGATTTCTATTTTAAATAAATGCTGTTCTTTTTTTTTTTTTACTTTTTATTCATCAAAGAGTCCTTTAAAAAAGGATGGGTTCCCAAAAATTATTTTAAGGCAGCACAACTGTTTCCAACATTGATAATAAATCAGCATATTAGAATGATTTCTGAAGGATCATGTGACTGAAGACTGGAGTAATGATGCTGAAAATAAAATAGAAATAAAATAGATTTTAATGCAGTATTCAAAGAGAAAATTTGTATTTTACATCGTAACAATATTTCACAATATTGCATGTTTTCTTGTATTTTTGATCAAATGAACACAGCCTTGAGGAGCATAAGATCATTTTTTTTTTAAACATTTAAAATCGTACTGATCCCAAACTTTTGAATGACAGTGTATACTATGTTTGCATTTTTATGTTTTCTGTTAAAAAAAATAATAATAAAGTAGTCACAAAATGCAAAATGCAGAAATACAGAGATAGATGTTTTTGCCTCCATTATGGTGTAGTTATGGCATTTACTAACAGGGCCTAACCAGACCTGAGATCTGTTGGTCTGCTGCCATCTAGTGAACAAAGCAGAATTTTTAGCGAGGAATCTCTGTTCTAAAACTTATATTCACTGCTCTGTCTGTTGTTTTGTAGTATTATCACTCAGGTCTTTTAACCATTTTAATATCATGGATTATTCTGGTGTCAATTGTGCTGAATGTTCTTAAATTTAATATTCACATACAATATTACAAACTATATTTTCTGACCAAATTGTCTGCAGTGCTTGGACATAGTATTAAGGTGTTGTGGTTTTTCTAAGGTTTTCTTATTGTATTAAAGTGCATTTCAATCAAGTTTCCTTCAAAAGTTATGATTTTAATGTTTAGCGATTGCTTAGGTAAGTAATAGCAGACAATAAATTGGCTAATTATTAAATAAAAATTCTGTCATTAAATTCTCACCCTCACCCGTAAGACCTTCATTCATTTTCCGAACACAACTTAAGATATTTTTGCTGAAATATTTTTAAAGCTTTCTGACCCTGCATAAACAGCAACATAACTGACACATTCAAGGCACAGAAAGGTAGTAAGGACATCGATAAAATAGTCCATGTGACATTAGTGGTTTAACCATATGTTATGAAGCTATGTCAATACTTTTGGTGTGCAAAGAAAACAAAAATCGCGACTTTATTCAACAATTTCTTCTCTTCCGTGTTAGTCTTTCCACAGGTTCATGAGAGTACCACTATGTGGTACGTGGTAGTTGCATTGCTGTCTATGGAGGGTCAGAAAGCTCTTGGATTTCATTTAAAATATCTTAATTTGTGTTTCAAAGATGAACAAAGGTCTTACAGGTTTTTCATTTTCATTTTTGTGTGAACTATCCCTTTAATATCTGTAGCACAAACAATGTGGCATGCGTTGAATGCCAAAGTTTAATTGGTTGCATACATACTGTGTATAACAAGCCATTAGGTCCAGTACACATGAAAGATGCATTAACAGGCTAAAGCTGTTGCACTGGGTTAAATTGGCTGAAAGTAGAAATATAATGTCCGTGGAATCTTGTCATCTGCGAGACTATGTTCTCGATGTGCGTCAGCCCCGTCTGCCTGATTAAGGGCAGAGAGTCGAGTCATAAAAGCTTTTTAGAAATGCCAATAAAAGTCAATAAAAGTTTGATTGGAGCAGATCAGGACAATTCCACGAAAACATACGTGAGGTATTTTGCACGCTTAAACACTCACACGCTGACTCTGGATGGTCTTTATTAAAGTTCATTAATAGCTGATTGTGCTTATTGATCTTGCCAATGATTTCAGCACCTACCTGCTTCTTGTTCACCCACCTCCTGCACTCTCTCTCTCTCTTTCTCCCTCCTCTTCCTTTCTGCTCATCCTCTAGTCCTACACTCTCTTCTGTCTTCACTGGTCACACTGACCCAGGAAGACTTGCTCAGCTGTAGTTCTGTTCAGCTTTGCTCGTAACAATGAGTTTGCCAGCAAACTCAGAACTTTGTTCTCTGGAGAGGATCGCACGTTACCGTAGCGCTTGCATCAATGGCTCGCCGTATGCCATCAACAAACCCATTGACATCAAACCTAGGAGGAAATGGTAACTCTTTATGTGTGTGATGTGTGTCAGAATAGTCGCTCCTTATTACATCCTAGAAGAGGTTAGCATGTGAGATTTGTTTTGTTGTCCTTATTAAATGTTTCCTTGGATATAGTGTGGAAAGAATTCCGGCTGTTTCATATTTCATAGTGTATTTCCTGTTGAGGTAAGCTAATTAATGTATGAATACATGTTGGTCTGACAGTTTGGATCACTTGTTATTGTAGCTTTTAAAGCAAATGCATGTTGTTTAAGCCTGTGGTTAATAATAGGACGTGATAACCAGCTGTTTATGAGCCCATTGATTTCCTTAAAGATCCTTTAATGCTTTTCGCCACCGATAAATCTGTTTTATCTACAGCTCGGCAATAAATAGGTTGAATTGAGTGGCACTCGTGACCTGCGCTGTGCAAATGTCAGATATTGTGGAAACAGATAACAAATGTGTATTTATTTCTAAAAACGTTGCATTACTGCTATTCTCATTGTTTTGACATCTGCATGATTCTGAAGCAGATGTGTGTCAATAACTACAGTACACATTGAGAGAAATTTGAATGTGTGTGTGAGTGGGAGAGAGTAGGTCAGTGTGTATTGGGCCTGAGACAAATGCTCGGCAACAGAGAATCGCTGTCAGATATGTGCCTTATGCTAATGCCAATAAAGCACACACACTATTACGCACACATACATACTAGCATTAAAACATAGGGTGAAAAATGCTCAAGTAAAGGGCACAAGCATAAAACAGGTATTTTTGTATAACTGGATTTTTTCCCGGTATAGTGGCACAGACCCATTCAAACCATCTGCGTTCTATTCCTCATTCATCCGGATTCAACTGCTAATGTTGAGTCTGTCTCTCTGCATGGTTTTATTTCATCCAAGTAATTATGAGTAGGAGGTTTAGCACATTTATCAGATTTAGAAATATTCAACACTTTTTTGAAAAAGTGTAGTTTTTCTTAGATTAACTCCGGATGGTTTATTTTTACTAATAATTGCTTGTAGGTGAGTGGGAGTGTGATATGGAGATGATTGTATGTGGAGATGCAGCAGTACATTTGCAGACACTTACCATCTGGTATCCAATGCAGTAGGCTTACTTTTAGAGAGACAGCATGGGAAAAACTAATTAAATTAAAACTTGTAATGCTATATATAACAAATAATAAAGTAGGGTTTTCATAGTTCCTAGATTAAAAAGGAGTACTCGATTATAAAAAAAATAAAAACTTGATTTCGGTTTCAACCCTCAGGACATATTTTATATTTTTAAACCACAGATGCAGAAAATCCCATTCTTTTATGTATGAAATGTGACCCTGGACCACAAAGCCGGTCTTAGGTAGCATGGGTGTATATAGCAATAGCCAAAAATACATTTTTTTTTTTTATGCCAAATTTTCTTTTATGCCAAAAATCATTTGGATATTTTTAATGTTTTTTAAAGAAGTTTATGCTCATCAACGCTGTGTTCATTTGATCAAAAATACACTGTGAAATATTATTATTATGTAAAACAATGATTTTCTATATTTATATAGATTAAAATTTAATTTATATCTGTAATTAAAGTTGAATTTTCAAAATCATTACTCCAGTCTTCAGTGTCACATGATCCTCCAAAAATCATTCTAATATGCTGATTTATTATCAGTGCTGGAAACAGTTGTGCTGCTTAATATTTTTTTAATTGTGATAACCTGTGATACTTTTTTCAGGATTCTTTGAACAATAAACGGTTAAAAAGAACAACATTTATTTAAAATAGAAAGGTTCTCTAACAATGTACACTACTGTTCAAAAGTTTGGGGTCAGTAAATTTTTATTCTTTTTTTTTTTTTACTTTTTAAATTAATACTTTTATTCACCAAGGATGTGTTAAATTAATAAAAAGTGATAGCATAGATTTACATTGTTAGAAAGGTTTATATTTTGAATAAATGCTGTTCTTTTTAAGTTGTTATTCATCAAAGAATCCTGAAAAAAGTCACAGGTTCCAAAAAATAAATAAATAAAAAATTTGGCAGCACAACTGTTTCCAACATTGATCATTCTAATAATAAATCAGCATATTAGAATGATTTCTGAAGGATCATCTGACACTTAAGACTGGAGTAACAGCTGATGAAAATTGAGCTTTGGATCACATGAATAAAAAAACATTATTTAAAAAAAAAAAAAAAAAAAAAAACATTAAAAATCTTACTGGTCCCAAACTTTTGAGCAGTAGTGTATATCAAAACTTAATTTTTGTTTAATAATATGCATTGCTAAAACTTTAAATTTGGACAACTTTAAAGGCGATTTTCTCAGTATTTCGATTTTTTTGCACCCTCAGATTACAAATATTAAAAACGTTGTATTTAGGCCAAATATTGTCCTATCCTAACTTTTGTGGTCCAGGGTCACAAATGTCCTTCATGTTTGGAGGTTATTATAAGGATAAAAGATGGAGGTCGTCTACATTTTGAAATAACTCCTGCGGTTAACCGGTTAAATACCGGAAGTGGCAACTTCCAGAAACGAGAATCCATGAAAAGCAGTATATTAGACCTTTCTCTAGAGCTGCACAAAATATTAAACCAATTTAAAAGTCATAATAAAGCATAGTGCTGTTGTGAATTCACAAAGGCTGCGATTCAATTAAATAAATGTATGCGCTGCGGGATTAATATGAGCTTTATTTATTTGCGTGTAGGTTACGTCGGTTACGTTATTATTTACACAAGCGGGCCGTCTCAAAGTCAAACCATGTTTGAATATGTTGTGAGTCTGAGTTGCTTATAAAGTTCACCTGGGAACAATGTGCACCATTCTATCAGATCTGTAAGGTAAATAATTTATAAACCTATGCCAACACAGGAGAATACATCATTAGCTTTTTAAATATTAACTTGTTCATCACGACTTCATGAAAGTTTAAGCCCTCGTTTTGAGTTTGCATGTTTTGATATCCACATGTTCTTGTTCAAGAAATGACAGTGGCTGTAGTATTTCTATCTAAAGAAGTGGCCAAATATGAAAGATTAAGTAGACATTTGAATTAAATGTTTAGTCAATTTTAAAAGAAGGATTAGTTCGCGATGTGAAGTGTAAAAACCAGGGTAAAAAAAATCGTCAGGCCGTTTGGCGCCCTCTGGAGGCATTCGATATAATACATAATGTACATAAGTTATGATATTGTTTTATTAAAACATGTATTTTAACTGTTTTGTTTAATAAAACCATATTTGCTGACGCAAAAGACACTCTAGAGTAGGGTCAAAACTTGCTCAGTCTTGCTGTCTTGTTCAATTGAAATTCAGTTAATCCCGAACCGCATTAGTAAGAACAATGATTTTGGTCGATTGTTCTGTGTTTGGTTTTTCAGATACATAGAATTGTTCTTACGAGTTTACAAAGCTATAATCTGTCTTTTTCTTTACTTTTAACATAGTTTCACATACAGTTTACCAGCACAGAAGCTTGTGTTACCAACATGGCAGTTGAATGCAAGAGGGCCAGACAGGTGTTATTGGATTATGGGATGAGGTCAGAGTAGTGACGTGGACATGTTCCTCACACAAAGCTGAAGCTCTCTTATTTGGGGTAAGTCAAGCTGTCAGTTTCTGCAGGACACCATGGCTAGTGAATCTCCTGGCGGTTCTCCTCTTTCTCTTTTTCTTAGCACTTTTATTTGGAACGGCCGCCAGCTTGATATGAACTCACTGAAAGGCAAGAAAAGGAAACGCTGGTTCAAGTCACGCAGGTACATACAAACTTCAAACGTGCACATTAGACAGATATAGATATATGTTGTTGTTTTTTTTTTTGCAATGGTTGTGTGTTTATATAACTCTCTTAAGGATCTGTCAAGCAATATTTCTAGTGTATTTTATTGTAATTGCTCATGGGTAATCGAGTAAACATGATAAACCTGCACTAGGAAAGATTATATAATTGATACATTATATAATTGATTATATAATGTCAAATGGTTCATGTTGAAATCGGGTTTAGTTGTCATGTTTTATATATTGTAATGTTTTACAACAGTCGGTTTATTACAATTTCTGCTGACCGAAGCAATAGTTTAATTTACTTCTACTTTTTTTAATAGGATTTTCTTTTGGTAAATAAAATTTCCCAATATTTTATTTATTTTAACACAGTACTTTGTTACTGATATATGGCAAGAAAAAAATCTTTGTATATTATGCAATTTTTAGTTTATTAGTATCTTTTTTATTTATAGATATAAATTTATATAGGTAGATTTCAGATTTACACTTCCAGTTTTTAAAGAATAATATATTTAAAAATGTAGTTTATTTCTGTGATCAAAGCAACATTTTTAGCATCATTATCCCATTCTTCAGTGTCACATGATCCTTCAGAAATTATTCTAATATGCTGATTTGCTCTTCAAGAAACATTTTTTTATTATTATTATTATCATCATCATCAATATTTAAAACTGTTGAGTACATTTTTTTCATGATTCTTTGATGAAAGGTCCATAGATTAGCATTTATCTCAAATAAAAAGCTTTTGTAACACTATACACTGTACCATTCAAAAGCTTTGAGTCAGCATTTTGTTTTTTTTTTGGGGGGGGGGGGGAGAAATTATAGAAATGAATACTTTTGTTTAGCAAGGATGCTTTAAATTGATCAAAAGTGATGATAAATTCATTTAGAAGATTTTTATTTCAGATAAATGCTATTCTTCTGAGCTTTCTATTCACCAAAGAAACCTGAAAAAAATATACTCAGCTATTTTCTACACAATAATAATAAATGTTTTTTGAGCAGCAAATCAGAATATTAGAATTTTTGAAGGATCATGTGACTGGAGTAATGATGCTAAAAATTCAGCTTTGAAATTCCATATATTTTAAAATATATTCAAATAGAAAACAGCTATTTTAAATAGTATTATTCATAATTTTTTCCAACTTTTACTGTTTTTGCTGTACTTTGCATCAAATAAATGCAAGCTTGGTGAGCAGAAGAGACTTCTTTGAAAAACATCAAAAATATCACTGTCCAAAAAGTTTTGATTGGTAGTGTATATATTAATATTATGCTGATCTGCTGATTTGGCCAAAAAATTTGAATATTTTTTAAAAGTTGCAGACAAGCTTTGAATGCATTTTAAATGTGGAAGACATCCTTTTTTACTGTAGACAAAATTTTTTTCAAAAGAATGCTATTTCAAATCACTGTCAGTATACAGCAGATTCTCATTAGCCGATAAAGTGTGACAACATGCCCCTAAATCAATAAATAAATAAATAAATGTTCCATAATGTTAGAAATTTTCGTCAACTTTCTTTAGTTCAAACTTCATAGTGCGTGTTTATATAGTAATATACTTATACAAGCCTAAGAAGTATTCACAAAAGAAAAAGTGTGGCAACTTGCCCCAGTTAATTGGCTGGTTAATTCCACAGCACTTAGAATAAATTCGTAATTGTGTTCATGGGCGTAAATTTCATTTAACAGTAGGGGGGGGGACAATAAATATAAAATTTCTCATGAGCAATTTTTGAAGGGGACACAAAATAATACAGTCAAATTGTACTTATAAAGATACACAACAATAAAAACAAGGAATTAAAAAAAGGTTTTAAAATTTTAAAAGTGAGGTCAGTTCGGATGTAACACAGTGGTCATTTAGTAAATGCACAGCTAAATGAAACTCCTCACACTCGCGATGAGCGGGTCTAGAACCCGAGTCTCCGGTACGGTAGGCGGATGCACTAACAAGGAGGCTAAAGGCTGCACCCACTAACATTGGTCGCTAGTTTATCTCTTGAGATCAGGGGAGTGAGGTTTACCTGCACAGCACCTACTAGCTGGTCTCTGTTAAACAATATTCTAATTGTGGCCGTTAATGTTAAGTTAACATTATGCATTTTTGCCGCAACTAATTTGTAAATGAGTCTGCATCAACTACATTAAAGAGAACCGCTTTATTTAAAGTTAATAAAATACCCTACTTACTGGAGTTCAACATTAATTGAGCCGCAGCCACACACCTGACTCGTGTGTGTAGAGCAGGCAGTGGGCCAAACCACTGTGAGGAAGGGGAGGGGGGACTCAACTGTTTCTAAATGCATGTTTTGCGTTTTTTTTTTCTACTTCCATGAGTATTTTAGGTATACATACATATATTTTTCACAATAGAGAGTGCGATTTTTTTAATACAATTTTTTAGAGGGGGGGACATGCCCCCCCCCCTCCGGGATTTAAGCCCATGATTGTGTTTACATTCTGTTTTTACACTCTATAATTGACTTTGCCAGGAGATGTTCTGGATTTTATCTAGTACGATCTGCTTTAATCTCATGTGAACACAGGGGGGCAACGATTCGCACAAATTTAGATCAGCTGTAGAAATTCTGTGATATGTGACCCTGGACCACAAAACCAGTCTTAAGGGGTTTATTTGTAGCAATAGCCAAAAATACATTGCATTGGTCAAAATTATTGATTTTTCTTTTATGCCAAAAATCATTAGGAAATTAAGTAAAGATCATGTTCCATTAAGATTTCTTGTAAAATTCCTACTGTAAATATATCAAAATGTAATTTTTGATTAGTAATATGCGTTGTTAAGAACCTAATTTGGACAACTTTAAAGGTGATTTTCTCAGTATTTTGATTTTTTCGCACCTTCAGATTCCTGATTTTCAAATAGATGTATCTCGGCCAAATATTGTCCTATCCTAACAAACCATAGATCAATAGAAAGCTTATTTATTGAACTTTCATATGATGTATACATCTCAGTTTTGTAAAATTTAACCTTATGACTGGTTTTGTGGTCCAAGGTCACATATTTACTTTACTGTCTAAATGTAGTAAAACAAACACACCCTCACCATGAAAGTTGTATTTTTTGATTTCTTGCCATTTACAATTTACAAATTCCTACCAAACAAATTCCTTCATAATCATACATCTGTAAACTTTTACTTAAAATCAAGCTTGTTGTCTGAATGTTTATTGAAAGTGAGCAGAGCCGCAAGCGACACTCCCTGCTTCGCTGTCATTGGTTGACACAACATCATGTGTCACCGAAACACCTCTGAGGGCCTTGGCATGGGTTAATGTGTGAACCGTTAGTCGCAGCAGGAGACTAGTTCCCTCAAACTAGTCAAGCACAGCCATGTGTGTTTGATTGTCTTTGCTGTGGAGAAGATAGATGTTTTTTTTAACTTTTCAGTGACGTTTGAAGAACCTTCGTTGTCTATTTGAATGTTATATTAAGTTCATTGTGAATGACTCGTGTAGAAGAGGTGGTTTTGAAATTCCAGGCTGCACAGGATATACAATTTCACACTCAATCTTTTGACTCAGCGTGAATTCATACTACTGGGCAACTCCTTCCCACCACTTTTAAGCAGTATAAACATCCGTTGGGATCACTTACCTTTCACTTCACCCCGTCATCATGTTGAGGTGTTAAGTTGCCTCATATTGAACATGAGGAGCGCCCTACCCCCGACTACGTCATTACTACACGAGTCCTAGCAGAGTGCGCCCTGCAGCCGGCCAGGAAGGGAGGGAGGAAAGTACACAGGGTGGGAGTTTCAGGAGAGAGAGAGAGAGAGACCGAGTGGGGAGAGACGGATTGTCTTACATTATAGCAGCCGGTTGCTGAGTGACAGAAACACTGGAACGCCTGTCCGGTCAGTTTGAGAGTCCCGGGACACAAGGGGCTCCTGTCAGAGGCAGGGCCGTCTCGACCAAGTCATGTTCACGCTTGGAAACACACGTGAGGACTGAAAACAAACACACACTGCTGGGATTAGCCGTAGCCGCTAGCAGAGGGAAATCCACGTCCAGAATGAGCATTATCATGAAGCCCCGGTCTCGCTCCACCAGCTCACTTAAGAACACAGACGGGTAAAGGAGAACTTTTTTGAATATCTCCTTCTGCCTCCCTTAAACCATTACCCTGCTTGCTGCTTCCTTTTCCCCTTGTTTGGATTTCCATGTCTCTTTTTAAAATCTTGTGCAACTCTCTGCTTCCTCTGGATTTTTAAACCCCTTTGTTTTTCCACTTACCTTTCTCAAATTGAGTTTCACTCTTCCTGAAGAATTTGTCTTTTATTTACATTGTCTTACACTCATATTCATCCACTAGGTTTTTATTGACTCTCTGTCTCACACTGACTTGTTAAAGTGTAACTGTGGGGTAGATTTAAACTTTCTTTGATGCATTATGTTGCCTGCTTGTTATATAATGGTATATGATTTTGGCCCTAAGCTAATTTTATGCCATCAAATTCTGCTATTTTCATTACTTTAAAAAGTTTTTGTTCATTTGACTGAATAATTTGCATTATTTTTGTGCATACACTCTAAAAAATGCTGGGTGAAATATGGACAGACAGACCCAGCAATTGGGTTGTTTTGACAGAGGTTTAACCAACCTTCTGGGTAGTTTTTTTTTTTAACTCAACTATTGCTTAAAGATGACTATATTTCAAGCTTAAAATGATCCCAAAATATGTTGAAAATTAACATTTATTAATATGTTTAATACATGAACATTTATTAGTAAGTTGAATAAATAATAATTCATTTAATTTTTTGAAACATTTTTTAAATTGTTTCTTAATGTTGAGCTTTTAAATATTGCTGATGCCTCTAATAATTGTCTCAGATTTTTAATTTCCGACCTATTTTGGGTTCATTTTATTCAAGAAATATAGTAATTTTAAGCAATAGTTGAGTTAAATAAAACTACCCAGGAGGTTGGGTTAAACATTTAACCATTTAACATTTAACTCAACCACTGGGTCAAAATTCAACTTATTAATCAATGTTAATTTATTGAACATATTAATAAATGTTAATTTTCAACCTATTTTGAATTCATTTATGCAAGAAATATAGTAATTTGAAGCAATACTTGAATGAAACTACCTAAGAGGTTGGGTTAAACATTTAGCCTAACTGCTGGGTCAAAATTTAACTTATTAATAAATGTTAATTTATTGAACATGTTAATAAATGTCCATTTCCAATCTATTTTGACTTTATTTTATACAAGAAATATAGTGATTTTGAGCAATAGTTGTGTCAAATAAAACTACCCAGGATGGTGGATTAAACATTTAGCCCAACCACAGGGTCAATATTCAACCTATTAATAATGGTTAATTTGTTGAACATATTAATAAATGTTCATTTCTAATCTATTCCGAGTTCATTTTATACAATAAATATAGTAATTTTAAGCAATAGTTGAGTTAAATAAAACTACCCAGGATGTTGGGTTAAACATTTAGCCCAACCACTGGGTCAAAATTCAACCTATTTATAATAGTTAATTTATTGAACATATTATTAATTGTTAATTTCCAATCTATTTTGAGTTCATTTTATGCAAGAAATATAGTAATTTGAAGCAATAGTTGAGTTAAATAAAACTACCCAGGATGTTGGGTTAAACCTTTAGTTTAGCCCAACCGCTGGATCAAAATTCAACTTAATAATAAATGTTAATTTCTAACCCATTTTGGGTTCATTTTAAGCAAGAAATAGTCATTGTAAGATTGTAAATATTAAAAAATACTTTATATGCTTTTATAATAAACTTAAGTCAATTAATTAAATTAAAAAAAAAATCCTTGTGTATTGCATTTTGGGGGATGCAGTGCACAAGGAATTGATTATATTTTAGTTTAAAATTTTAAAAATTGTTTTTATGCACTTATTGTATATCCAAATATTAAAACCTGGGTTGAGATGAATAATTTGTAGTCTAAGATACATTTTGTATAATGGGTGTGATTAGATATGATTTGAAATATGGTTCAATTTGCTCATTTTAATCATTATCACTGAAATTTTTTTATGTCAACCAATACTATATCCAAAATGTTTGTGCAATAACTTTTAAAAAATAGTAAAGACGGACTGATAATTCCACAAGGGAAGGGTGCTGCTGGATTGCAGCGTATTTGCAAGTATCTGCCAGAGGGCAGATACCTCACCCTTGTTTCTCTTGTCCCATCTTGTTCTCCCATTTGTGTTTGCTTATTTTAGAAGCAAGTGATGATTGTTTGTGGAGAACTGATTATTTTGGTACACTTTTTAGCTTGTTTAAATGCACTGTGTGCATGAAGAATAATCTGCGCAGTCATCTGTCACTGCAAAATCTTGAGATATTGCATATTGATGATTCACAGGATTATTTTGGTGTGTAATTCTTTTATGTTCGTGTCTGAATGTTTATAAAGTAGGCTAGCAAAAAAAGAGACAGGCTACTTACCCCCCTTTGCTCGTGGAATGCTCCATTTCGTGTCTGTGAATAACAGCTCTCAGATTCAGCTAAGCAAACACGGCCTTGCTTTCAGAATGTTTAAGCCTGTTTGTGTCTGTGTGTGTATGAAAAAAGGTTAAGAAGTCAGGATGGAGGAAATCTCACTGACATCTTATTGATATCATCAGTGTAGAGGACAACGTGTGTGTCACTATCCTTCACCTCATATATTGACCCTATTGTCTGCGGTTCCTGTTTGTTTTGCTTTATTGCAATGCATGACAGTGACTCAATGCGTGTCATACACACCAGCCATTAAGTGACAGTTGCTACTTCATATCCTGTCATTCATACTATTGCCATTTGGTCTAGTCTAATAAAATACTATCATTTGAATTAAAATACTCTGCGGTTATATTAGCCGTGCAAATCAAACCAGTAAAATTGTTTTTTCATTAGTGATCTCAATGGACATATCTAATTTCCAGTTTGTGGTTTGCATTTAATCTTCCAGCTCAGTGGAGTGTGTTTAAATCTGTGTATTTGTGTCTCTATGTAAAAGAGAGGTTTGTGGATTTGTGTCTCGTATGACACCTACTCTGATGGAATAGATGGCCCATTTCCTCTCCTGTCGCTTAAGGTTTGACATCACTGCCACATTATAGCACCTTGTAATATAAACACATCAAGAGTCATCCAATTACAACGGCTTTTATGTGGCAAAGTGCAATATTTGCATTTCGTGGAAGTGCGTGTTAAGGTGAGCGCATGTGTTTCTGTTGTCAGCAGCAGTCGCTAAATATGGCTGCCACTCTCTTTCTGTTAATCTCATTTTGTACACTGTAGAAAATCATAACTTAATTTTTGGAGTTTAGTAAAAGTTTAAAGGATGCAAAATTCACTTTTATTCGGTGTTTACTTATAAATGTGTCTTAGCAGCGTGGGGACACAACCACCCTACATTAATAAAAATCTATTTGCTTTTTTTTTTTAAATCTCAAAAAACCTAAACCATCTCAATTATCAAGCAGTTTTAATTTTCTGAACAGTATGATGTCATACTGCTGAGGCCCCACCCACGACTTCTGATGGACGTCCCATATTAGCATATTTTCACCCTCAGCCCTCAGTTGTATGCTGTCAACCATTTTCTCCGTGCTCAAGCATGCTGTAGCGGCAGCATCTCATAAACAATGCAAGTGTTTTGTAGTTAGATGTAAAAGTGAGCGTAAGAGTCTTCATTTTCTCTCGACATGGATTAGTTTTGTTTTCGATGGTAACGCGCCACTGAATACACAAAAAAACAGACGAAAGGGGTGGGGTGAGCAGTAGCTCATTATCATTTAAAGAGTCATGCATCGAAATAGGTCGTTGTGAGCAGAGCTGTTTGGATGAGGTAAAAAGGTTGTTGTTTTACATGACCATTGAATAATTTTAACAAAAGTATGTTGCAGACATTTCATGAAGTGTCTAAATAGATCATACCAACTTGTGGAAAATGTGCATTCGATGGCCCTATTAACAATTGAAGTTGGTCTTTGCTTTCATCAAACATTATGCGATCAATCAACTTGAAATGAAAAATGTTTTTTTCTGTAGACCCACCGTTAGTAAGATTGTATTTTAGGTTAATGTAAGCATATTATGTAATAGTATTATATTATTTTAATCATGTAATTTGTTGAGCAAACTGAAAAGGTTATATTGTTACCTCTATATAGCAAAATGAATTGTATTTATGTGCTATAATGGAAGAAAACTGAAATGAAACGAAAAGAACGGTGTTGGACCCTCACCACCAAACTTGACGTTGTAAGATCTTGTTATTTAATGTGTTGGGTTAATCAAACTAAATACCAAAAAAATGACTCTAATTAATATTTTATGTAATGTCGACTTTTTCTGCATTTGATAGTTTGGAGAATTTTAATTTCAGAACTGATTCACTTTCCCATGATTTCTTTCTTTTTATCTCATCATGGTCATTTTATCAAGTTATTTTTATACTTTTGACAGACTTGGATTGATTCATAAATTATTCCTGTCTGTTATTTTTATCTATGCAATCTCTTTTATTTGTCTATTTTGAGCATATTCTTGTTCCGTCTCATGATTGATTAGAAAACCGGCAGTGTTTTGGGAACAGCCTCATGTGATCACTAGAAGAAAACTTAACGTCTTCTACATTCTCTTTGCATGTGGTCTCAAACCGTCAGGTTCCAATTTTGAATGTCTCAGGGTCAGACTCCATGTTTCCTGTGCTTCTTTTTCCTCTCTTATGGTCTAATGGCCCACATGCTATTAAATAGACCTAAGGAGGGCAGGCAGTCACATACCAGTTCACTAGCGAACAGCTTTTAACTTTAATTTTTTTTCTTCAGTTTTGGAGTCACGAATATGTATTAGGTTCAGTTTCTGTTTTTCCAACTTGTTTCTTTTTGTTTTAGTTAACAGCAAAGTTTTGCATCTGTTGTCATTCTCTTTCATTACAAATGTTAGCACTCAGTGTATGATTTAAGTTCATTTGAGAACTGTGTGAACTCTGAGTGTTGTAAAGTGTTGACTGCCATTCTAATTGGAAAGATTGGTTTAGTACCAAAACAGTTAGTTGGGGAACAGCCAGTCTCAATTAAAGTGGCTTAAACTACATGGCCAAAGGGATTGGGCAAGGAGTCAAAAAGAATAGAGTTGGCCAGTTGGACATCTGATGCCATAGATAGCATAGTAGTAATTGCACCTACTGTAATTATCCCTTTGATTTTTAAGGACAGACATATTTAATCCTTTCACTAAAGTACCATTAAATGGATTGGCACGCCGTCCATAGTTGTTGTTCTTTGTATTGTGATTGTTTTAGGTAATTGTATAGCAAACCACTTTAGTTTTATATATCTTAACTTTAAGCTGATGCCAAAACATGTTGTTTTAAATCATTCTGCTTTTGGTCCTCTTTACTACTTCCTTGTCTACAGAGAAACAGACCTCTTTGGTAAGCAACTCGTGAAGAACCAAAATGCATACACTCTGTTAAATAGAAAACATACTGTACAGTGACCCCAAAAAGTCAAACCTAGTTGCATCTGCAAACTAATTACACTAGAGATTTTCTCAGAACTAGCTTTAACTTTTCTGTGCTATTTTTACTATTTATTTTTAGCAAACTGGTCTAAATTTGGGGGATTTATGAAGTCACTTCTCACAGGTGCAGAGAAGTGTAACCACAGATGTATAACCAGAGGAATAGAGCTGCAAAAAATATTGATTTCTGGATTTTAATCAATTCTTATTATTACAAATTATATTAGTTCTTAAATCCCATGAATCGAATAGTCTAGCCTGTTTTCTGTTAAAGAATGAACATTGCAGCACACATTCTATCCGAGAAATCACAATTAGCTTTGTGCTCTGTTACTTTTGATATAAAAAAGTCTCAGATTTTAAATTCTGTCTATTTTATTACAATATTCAAACAATAAATGCCATTTTAGCACTGTTTATTTTGAAATGTCAGATCGCTGTGGTGCTTACGTTCAAGAGAAGCAGCAGCACAAAGTGCACATGAACTGATCATCTCCGCTTTAATAGCAGTTTCGGCACAAAATAAAAGTGAATAAACATCCAAAGGTATGTTAAAAGAAAGAGTACTTACCTAAAATCGGTATCCTGTCTCATGTAATCGCTCAATCAGTGTTTCAACCATGCAAAGGCGTCAATTTAACAGCTTGTAAACAATGTCACGTAACGTCAAATTTACCTCAGGAAAAAGCTTGACCATTCACTTATTAGTCAGCTGGAAAAATAAACTTTAGAGAGGAACATTTTGCTAATATATGCATAATATAATATATTCATTATAATTTGTAATGTTCTTCAATGTTTAATTTATGTTTTCATGGCAGTTATCATTTAAATGTATTTAAATTTAATTATGTAATAGTAACTTAATTATTATAAAAACTTCACTGAGTGGAATTCAAACGTTTTATACAAATAATTCATTTATAGCAATGTAGTACCTACTGACTTTCATGTACATTTTACAGCATTAGTTAAGTTAGTTAAAGGATAACTATTGCCAAAATGCAACCTGGGCTGTTTTTTTTTTACTGTAAACGAGACAAACTTATATCTAAAAGCATAATTACGACAAACGAGCCGTTTCTGAGATTGACCGTGATTTCGTTTTGTGGTCAATGGCCGGTGAATGGGAGTACTAGGGGCATAACTTTGAGCGCATCAAAATCGATATTTTTACAACACTAAGAAGGCTCGACACACCATGAAACTTTGCTCGAAGTATCGCCTGGGTCTCTACACATGAACTCAAGCATTGAGAACATTGTGCACACAGAGTTTACTAAAAAGAAATCCGATCTCCGAATCTCCGAATGCGAATGAATGGACTCCATAGGACGAAATATTAGGCTTATATGAGGCTCTTTTTACAACTAGAAGGTTAATATTGTTTTTCACTTGCGACAAAACAACGAATTAGCCGTGCATTTATATGGAAATATGCTTTAGGAGCTATCCATCCTCACATTCGGAGATCGACACTTCTTGACTGGCAAGACGGCCGCGAGCGGAAACTAAAACAGTGAAAGTGAGTTGTTCAAAAACTTTCTTTTTAGTAAACTCTGTGTACACAAACAATGTTCTCAATGCTCGAGTTCATGTGTAGAGACCCAGGCGATACTTCGAGCAAAGTTTCATGGTGTGTCGAGCCTTCTTAGTGTTGTAAAAATATCGATTTTGATGCGCTCAAAGTTATGCCCCTAGTACTCCCATTCACTGGCCATTGACCACAAAACGAAATCATGGTCAATCTCAAAAACGGCTTGTTTGTCGTAATTATGCTTTTAGATATAAGTTTGTCTCATTTACAGTAAAAAAAACAAAAAAACAGCCCAGGTTGCATTTTGGCAATAGTTATCCTTTAAGTACTTTTTTCAGTGTCTTAATCATTAATTAATTAAGTTTATATTATTCCCTATTATTTATATTTATCATAATTAGAATTTATATATTTTTAACTATTTTTGTTAGTTTCACAAATAAATTTGATTTGTTTAGATGTATTAGATATGTTTTGTGTGCTTTAAGCATCCAAATACATTTTGGGTCCCCTGTAAATGTTATATGATGAAAGTTAACTGGTGTACAATAAATTCTATTGAAGTTCAGACAAGTTTGGAAGTAATTTCCGCTTACGTGCTTTGATAATATCAGTGGTGTCTGGAGAGATTCCACCCAGCCCACTCCATTATGCTTAACTGGAAGTCATTATGATTATCTAGAAATGACTGTTTAATGTATCATATGCGTTGCGTCACACAGCGCTGTTTGACGTCCACAGAGCTGTCCGATTCCAGCAAAAAGGTAATTAGTGATTAAACTCAGACTTCTTCGAACCTCTCAGGTTAACTCATCTGTGGTTAACACTAACACTTGATGATTGTTTTTTTTTTAATATTGTGACATTTAGTGTAACAGAGATGTTTCTCAAAAGATTCAAGATGAAGAGGTTGTTGTCTGACACTAATTTAAAGCTGCTAGAGATGTGTTGTGTGTTATAACAAGTGTCTTTGGTGTTCATTGTTCCATGGTTTTCTTTGTGTTGTGTGCGAATTAATTACGGCTTGTTTGTATATTAGGAGCAAAAGCACTTCAAGGTAATTACCCTCAAAAGTACACCCATAAGATGTGTTGGTGTGTGTGTGCTTATGTTAAGTGTAGTTTAAGCAGGGAGTGATCTTTGTACAGGGAACAGATGGAGACCTTCGCAGACTGTTTATTTGATAGAGGGAAACTAGGAAAGTGAAATTAGTGCACTAGCAAAGTGAAGAAGAGGTGGAAGGAGAGAGGATGGGAGTGGTGTATTCTCCCCTCTGTACATGAAGACACATTAAACAAAGCAAACTGCTCACAACACATGCTGTTTGTTGATGGACTGCTCTTGTCCTAAAGGAGTGTTATTGTGAGGAATCCAAAATTAAAAAGTTTAATGAAACCCATGGAAGATTTACATTATTTTAAGTATTCACATTGTTTGATACATATTTTGGACTATAGGGCGCTATTATTTCGATAATTTGAAATGGTTGCACTCAGTGTGCTACAGGTGCTACCTGTTGCTATTTTAACAGCAACACAACCTGGAAAATAAAATACGAATAAAATGTATTTTGTATAAATATCCCTTTAATAGAACATACATACTATATCAAAAGTTTGGGGTCAGAGAGATGTTTTTTATAGAAATTAATCATTTTATTTAGCAAGGACACATTAAAGTGATCAAAAGTAACAGTAAAGACTTTTATAACATTACGAATGATTTCTATTTTGCATAAATGCTGTTCTTTTTACACAAATTTTACACAAAAATATTAAGCATTAACAGTTTTGACATTGATCAAAATGTTTTTGTGCAGCATTGTATTTGAATTTTTAGTTAAATTTCACAATATTAGTATTTTTGCAGTATGTTAATAAAATATGCAGCCTTGGTGAACATAAGAGAATATTTTTAAAAACACAAAAATATTAATATTATTAAAATATTAATATTTACACAAAAATATTAAGCAGAACAAGTGTTTTCAACATTGATAAGATTTTTTTTTGTGCAGCATCTCAGCATTGTATTTTAACTTTATTTTTATTTTTATTTTTAATTGTTTTCAACATCGATAAGAAATGTTTCTTGAGCAGCAACTCAGCATTTTATTTTAATTTAATAGTAATATTTTAATTTAATTAGTAATATTTTAATAAAATATGCTACCTTGATGAACATGAATATTTTCAAAAAAATTATCATTATCATTAAAATATATATTTACATAAAGAATTAAGTAGAACAGTTGTTTTTAGCATTAAGAAATGTTTCTTGTACAGCAACTCAGCATTTTATTTAAATTTGTATTAATATTTTACAATATTACTGTTTTACTGTATTTTAATTAAATGTGCAGCCTTGGTGAGCATAAGAGAATATTTTCAAAAATACAAACATACTAATATTATTAAAATATATATGCTCTAATTATGTAAACAGGAATTATTTTGGATAATTCTATTCAGAAACATGAATTTAACTTTTGGGGCAAACATATTATAATTACAATATAATTTTTTTTATCTTATCTGATATAAACATGCTAGGTTTTGTTATGTTAAATATATCTTATTCTGTTAAATATTTTTAAGTATTAGTTTAGTATGTGATAATATCATAATTTCATAAATGTAGAGCAAGCAATTGAATGTTCACATTATGAAGGTTCTAATGATCATCTGTGATTAATCTCAAAAAGTGGAAAAGTTGCTGTTTTCAATACTAGTAATGTTTTGTCCAATCTTTCTAGAATCAGTAAGATGTTTTCATTTTCATGCGAAGGAAACAGTGTTTGCGAATGCATGTTGACTTGTTTATGGTTATTATAAGAACCCATATTCCCCTTTGTAGCGTAAGCATGAGTGCTTTTGTGCAGGTTACAGTAAACGGAGAAGCGTCTCATTCATAATGCATGTCTAGAGTTGAGAGTGTGAGACGGTAAGCCTGTGCATTCCTGTGATATGACCCAAGAGAGATGAGGGCAGCACATTACCGGGCCGCTCACCACCAGCTCTAGGTTTTAACAGTGAATAAGTCAGTTCTCAATGAAACACAAAAACAAAGTGCCATGCATGATGTGTTGGGTTTGAAAGTACAGGATACACTCCAAATGTTGTTTTCTTTTTGCACCGTGGTGCACTGAACACAGACAATGGAAAGGTCGAATGCGTGAGTTTAGTTGTAACTGACATATTTTGTTCTCAGTCAAAACAAAACTCAATCCCCCGATTTACGCGGGTCGTGAATCATTGGCCCTTTAAGTGCTCACTGCTGAAGTCACCAAGGTGCAGTCTGACCCACTAATGTGGCTTTATCCATCCGCACCACGTTACTCGTCTCAGATGTGAACCTACATGGAGGTGATGACGGTGGCTAAGCGATAATAAGATGTAGAGCAACGTCACCTCCCGCGTCAGGAAAATACCCAGGGTATAGCAATTATATTAATGCCATCCGGGGATTATTGGTCAGCATGTTGTAAGCACAGGTGGGGGCTCTGAGGAATAGGGAGATGAAGGTTAAGGATGGCACTCCTGCTGGGCTGGGGAAGCCCTCTAAATTAAGACTTTGCTGGGAAGAGTTTTTTATTTTTTATTTTTATTGGTCTACAATATTACAGCGACCTAAATCAATATGTACACTACCAGTCAAAAGTTTTTGAACAGTACCATTTTTAATGTTTTTTTTAAGAAGTCTCTTCTGCTCACCAAGCCTGCATTTACTTAATCCAAAGTACAGCAAAAACAGTAAAATTGTGAAATATTTTTACTATTTTAAATAACCTATTTCTATTTGAATATATTTTAAAATGCAATTTATTCCTGTGATTTCAAAGCTGAATTTTTAGCATTATTACTCCTGCCAAGTGATTCTTCAGAAATCATTCTAAAATTCTGATTTGCTGCTCAAAAACAATTTTTATTATTATTATTATTATTATTATTATGTTAAAAACAGCGGAGTATATTTTTTCAGGTTTCTTTGATGAATAGAAACCTCAGATGAACAGTATTTATCTGAAATAGAAATCTTTTGTAACATTGTAAATGTCGTTATCATCACTTTTGATCAATTTAAAGCATCCTTGCTAAATAAAAGTATTGATTTCTATAATTTTCTTACCCCAAAAAAACTTTATAGTAAAAATATTTTCCAGTATTACTGCTTTTGCTGTATTTTGGATCAAATAAATGAAGGCTTGGTGAGGAGAAGAGAATTATATATTTTAAATCTTACGGTTCAAAATCTTTTGACTGGTAGTGTATGTTTGTTTTTATTGGTTTGTTTTATTTTTATTGTTTTATTTTTCAATTTGTTTTGTTGTGTTTTGTTTGTGTTTGTGTAAATGTTTGCTATTTTGTTTTTTTTGTTTGTTTTTTTAATGTTTATTTCTATATTTGTGTTTTTGTTTCACGTCTATTTGATTTAATCACATGTTTATTTGGGCTACGTCTGGATTAATCTGGATACATTTGAAAACTCTGTTTTCGTTTCAAAATGCTCTTCGCACACACTTTTTAAGCTTTTTCTAAAACTTTCGCATCCACATTGAAATGTCGGAAAATGCTACATTCATCTGCGTATGCGTAAAACCTCATAAATGGTTACTGAGTCCATACAGACATAAGTTTTCATGTAATTGTTTGGGCAGGACCATTCACTGACGTTTTCAGGTCGCACTCGCAACTGCTGTCATGTTTTGCCACAGGACAGCAGTTACGAGTCAAATTTCTGTCATCTTTGCAAGACTGTGATATAAAGACTGTACATAGTAACATATCTTTAGCAACAGTGTGAAAGTAGCACATAACAGGCACAATTCCAAAATAAACATAGATATCTATTGGTACAATACGTGGCACATGACTAAACATGTGTCATCATCTTCAAATACGTCTGTTTTCACAGTCCACACTACGAAATGCTCTTACTTTGGAGAGTGTTTTTAAAATGCTTTGTTTTTGGCAACAAAAAAGGCATCTCAGTGTGGACGGAAGGCCAAAATGGAGAAAAAAAAAAGTGTAACACACATATCCTTTATAGCAGGGATGGGGAACGTTGATCCTTGAGGATCCAAACCTAATCAAACACACTAATCAAGGTCTTCAGGATTCAGGGTTGGAGCTAAACTCTGCATGGACACTGGCCTTCCAGGATCAACGTTCCCCACTTCTGCTTTATAGGCTCATAGAAGAAAATAGAAAACATTTGTCTGAAAAACCAATGGTTTATTGCAACAGTTCTAAGGTCAAATTGGTCAACAAAATGCCCATATTACTGAAAGTTGTCGACTCTGTCAACCTGAGTAATATGCTACTTTGCTTCTTCCAGTTCAGTCTCATTTGACATCAGCGCTAACTGCCCGGTTGTTTCGTCTCTCCAGCTTTGATGTGGACAATGGCACCTCATCAGGACGTAGTCCACTGGATCCCATGGCCAGCCCGGGGTCAGGTCTCATCCTCCAGGCCAACTTTGTGCACAGCCAGAGGAGAGAGTCCTTCCTGTACCGCTCAGACAGCGACTATGACCTCTCACCAAAGTCTATGTCCAGAAACTCCTCCATCGCCAGTGACATGTGAGCAAATGTCCCTTTTAAATGCAGATCCGGTTTAGTAGCATTTAGATTTTAGGTAACATTTTACAATAAGGTTCCTTAGTGAAATACAAGAACAAGTAGCCAACATCAACTAAGAATGAAAAATACATCTACAACATTTATTAATATTAGTTAATGCTAATTTCAGTATTTACTGCATTATTAAAATCACAAGTTGTGTTTGTTAACATAGCTTATGAGTACATTCAACTCCAGTTAATAAATTAACAATAAATTGTTCATTAAATGTAAAAATCAGAGAAAGCTTGTGCTGTTGTAATTAGTATTTTGTCCTTTTTTTTTTTGCAGACATGGCGATGACATGATTGTTACCCCTTTTGCACAGGTATTGCAATATTAATTTTAAAATAGGATGATTTGACAGCATTACAGAAATAACACCACTTAACTCATTTTTTGTGTCTTTTCCTAGGTTCTGGCGAGTTTACGGACTGTCCGGAATAATTTTGCTGCTTTAACAAATGTACAACAGGAAAGGCCCAATAACAAGTGCGTGCTTTCAGTTTAAAATATTCACATGCACACATTTCATCTTGGCAGAATTTGTATGGTTTATGTTTGCTAACAGTAGTCAGTCTGTGTTACTGTTGTTTTCATCATACGCATTAATACATTCTTTGTTTCCTTTTTTTCTTAACCAGGAGATCCCCCATGTGTAACCCACCTCCCATCACAAAGACCTCCTATACAGGTGTGTACCTATACTTTCTATGTTTTAAACCATATTTGAAATATTTCATGACAAATTAACAGCAGTGTTATTTTAGTATTATTTATACACTAATATAGTACTTTTAAAGCAGATACTTGCCAAAGCACCACTTCTAATTTTCATTTAAACTTTTTTATGTTTGGGTTTTATTTTATTTTAGTTTATATTTGTTTGTTTGTTTGTTTGATAGTTTTATTTAATTTTTCTGTTTTAGTTTTATGAATTTGTAGTACTTTAAATCATTAAATAAAGTAGTTACTTGCCAAAGAACCACTTTTCATTTAAACTTTTTTGTTTAGGTTTTTTTTTTAATTCATCAAAAGCAAATTTTAATGTCTATGTGCAACCTATTATAAACTATATTTTAAATATGACATAAATTAACAGCAGTGTTATTTTAGTATTATTTAAATACTAATATAGCATATTGAATTAAGTTTTGAACTTAACTTTTTGATTTGTGCTCTTGTCATTTTTATTAGTTTTAGATTGTTTTTTTTATTTTTTCACTTATTTCTAGATAGCTTTCATTTATTTTTATTTCAGTTTTAGTAATTTTAGTACTTTAAATAAAACAGTTAGTTGCCAAAGCACCACTTCTAATTTTCATTTGTAGTCTTTCATGTTTAGGTTTTTCATATTTTATTTTATTTTATTTTATTTTATTTTATTTTGTATCAGTTATCAAATTTGTATGTTTTTGTGCAACATATATTTATCATTGAGATCACACAATATCAGATATATGATATCCTGTAAAGAGAGTTTTGTTTTGTGTTAGGATAAGGTTTGTTTTAATTTATTGTTAGGCACTGTCTGATATGAGGGACCATGTTGTCTTTGTGTGGCACCTTTAGTTTTGTCTATACCAGCATGAGGGCAACCTCCAGACATCGCATATCACAGTGTGCATGTCATGTACTTTGAAGCTGATAAGAAAAATTAAATAATCTGTCGTAATAACCTCTATGCACAAATGTAATCTTTAACATACTTTTATACTCACTTTAATCGTTTGTTCATGCTTCATGTGATGTGACAGTGGTTTTGCCATAATCACGAGGCAGTATCGATTAGCTTCTGTTTGCAATCTTTTTATGAGGTTTGTGAAGAAAAGCTTTTTTTAAGATGCAGGTGTTTGACCTAGAACTGTAGTACAGATTGCTTGCTGGATGTTTAGCATGAGCAGAATGTTCAGCTGCAGAGATAAAAAGCACCAGTGTTATAGATTTATAATATTGATTTGTACTAGAGGCACTGAGCAGATGGACACATTATACAATTTAACTCCCCATGCTGAGTTGTCATATGACCATTAAAGGTGTCAGGAGAAACTGGTGGGTGTTGAGTGTAGATTGCCTGGATGTCCATATACCTTAATGTAGAATGGGATGATAAAGCCTGTGGCTAAAGATAGGACCTATAAACTCTAAACACCATTCTGGCTTTAAGCAAGACACTTTGTGTTGTTCAGGGAGAATGTCTTTCTAATAAGTGTTTTGGAGGTCGCTGTGGATAAAAGTGTCACCTAAATGACTAATTAGTGGGGCTTGCTATGGCATGATTCCTAAAATCACGCAGCTTGTTAAGAAGTGTGATCAGACTTGCACAGACAATAAAACAAGTGATTAATAGACTTGCATTGAAGCAGGGACTAAAGCCATGTTTACAGACCAGAATACCATAGCAAAGTAGGCTTTTTTTTATTTTGGCCTGCTGTAGGAACCCAGAGCACCACAGGAATAGGGGTTTTCAAACTTTTTGATACCAAGGACCCAAATATAATCAAATTACAGAGAATCTGCTTCCTAAAATATAAAGTCATTGTATTTTAGGTGTAAGAAAAGTGTTGTTAGAAAATAAATAATTGCATTTATGCTGTCATTGTGTTGAATGCAAAAGAAATTCTTAAAATATTATATAGAAAATATTAATCATTTAAATGTATTTATATAGCACCTTTAACCATACATACTGGTCTAATTTATGTACTAATATATTATGTATTTATATATATGTGTGTATGTGTATGTATATATATATATATATATATATATATATATATATATAGGTGTGTCCAAACGTTTTCAACTGAAAAAACTTGTGAAAAAACATCTTTCAGGTGGTCAAATAGCAAATAGTGGAGCTCTGCAGCCACCTACTGGTAAAAGTTATTTGTAGTTGTTTTTTTTACTTTTAAAACTGGATTTTCCAAAAGATGGGCAAAAATCTTACACTAAACCATGTGAAATTATCCATGTTATCCCCATGAATTAAAGTTAGAAATGTGGGACTTTTATAAAATGAATTGTACATAAAAAAGCAGTTTTTGTATAAAAACCCATTTAAAAAATATTTATTTATTAATTTATATATATTTAAAAAATATCACTAACCCACTGAAAACTGCACAAATGTAGAGTAAAAACTTTAACAAACAGAAAAATATACAGTATAGACCAAAAGTTTGAATGAGAAGGTGTGTCCAAACTTTTGGTCTGTACTGTATATATCAACTTTTATTAATTTTTTTATTTATTTATGTAGCTTTTAATAATTTATATTTCAGTTTTTGTTTGAATTAATTGTAGTACTTAAATTAAAACATTTCATTGCCGAGGAACCACCTCTAATTTTCAATTAAATTTTCATTTTTTTTATTAGTTTTAGTAATTTTAGTTTAAAATGTTTAATTCATTTAAATGTTTAAATAATTGGCATTTATGTTGTCACTGAGTTCTTAAAATATTATCCAGTGTATCTGTGTTGCTTTAATTAATTTATATTTCAGTTTTAGTTTGAGTAATTTTAGTACTTTAAATAAAACATTTAGTTGCTGAGGTACCACTTCTAATTTCGTTTTACATTTTTTAATAATTGGCATTTATGTTGTCGTTGTGTTAACTACAAAATAAATTCTTGCAATATTATCTAAAAAAATATTAATTCAAATAAATTAGTAATAATTCATACAGTAGTATTTGTTAATGTTTTGAACAACTTTTATTTTTATATTTTCAGTGTGTGCTTTTGTCATGTTTACTAGTTTTATATAACTTTTTTGATAGTTCTATATAGCTTTTAATTAATTTATATTCAAGTTTTTGTTTTAGTAATTTTAGTACTTTATATAAAACATTTAGTTTTCGAGGCACCACTGCTAATTTTCATTTAAATTGTTTCATTTTGTAATTATTTTAATTTGATCAGTTTTAGTTTTAGTAATTTTAGTACTTAAAATAAAACATTTATTTGCTAAGGCACCACTTATAATTTTCATTTAAAATTTGAAATAATTGGCATTTATGCAAGCATTGTGTTGAATACAAAGGAAATTCTTAAAATATTGTCCAGAAAATATTATTAATTCAAATTAATTATGAATCATTCAAATGTATTTTATAGCACCTGTAACCATACATATTAGTCTAATTTCTACACTAATATACAGTAGTGTTTGTTAACATTTTGAATTAACTTTATTTTTATATTTTCAGTTTTTGTTTTCATTTTTGATATGTGCTTTTGTCATGTTTACTTTAAAATTACTTTTTTATATGTTTATATAACTTTAATTAACTTTTATTTAAGTTTTAGTCATTTTAGTATATAAAATAAAACATTTGCTGAGGCCCCACTTATAATTTTCATTTACATTTTTTAAATAATTGGTATTTATGTTGTCATTGCATTAAATGCAAACGAAAATCTTAAAATATTATCCAGAAAATAGTATTAATTCAAATGTATTTTTAATAATTTAAATGTATTTATATAGCATCTTTAACCACACATATTAGTCTAATTTGTATAATTCAGTTTTCGTTTAAATTTTTGATGTGCTTTTGTCATTTTTATTAGTTTTAGCTTTAGTTTAACTTTAATTCATTTCTGTTTAGTTTAAGTAATTTTTCAACAGTTAGTTGCCAAGGCACCACTTTTTATAATTTAAATGTGTTTATATATAGCACCTTTAACCATACATATACGCATAGGCTTTCCTTTAAAATTTTCTAGACACCCTATTATGGCTGTTTGAAAACCCCTGTCCCAGAAAATGCATACGAATATGCACAAAGAAAAACTTCACTAATCTTTAAAAAAACACAAAGTTTATAATTTTACTTGCATTCAGTTGCATTTTAGTAAAGTCCTTAATCAAGTTGCAATTTACACAAATCATGTTCACAACTGAAGAATAAAGATGTAGTCGAACAGGATTAGAACGACTTTCCCTGCATGTTTTTTTAATCTGTACCTTTATAAGTTATCCGCACAAATCCTCAAATGTTTTGATGAGGATTTCCTTGCTGACAGGGTAGGAGCCTGTGACCCAGATTGGAAGAATCCACTCCAGCTTTTCGCCACAGCTCTCCTGTCTATGTAGCCAGTGCCCTCTCATGGGCTGGTGTATGATGTCGCGCTAAGCACGAGAAGAATGTCATTGACGTCAGTGCAGTCTCTTTCAGAGAAAGTGGCACCCCAGCCCTGTGTACTTCACCACACATGTAGAAAGAGAGAGAGAGAGACACACAGACAGCCAATGAATAAGATAATGTATGCTTTGTTAAAGGAGTGTACATGTGGCACATGCATTCTGTCATGCTTTGTTTTCACACATGCTTCCAGTAAGCAACATGTCTAGCATAGCAGCACTGACGTCTGCTTTGTAAGTCTTTTGTTGTCCCGTCTTGCTTATTTTTATGCCCTCATATGGTCATCCTAAGCTTTTTCAAAAATGCAATGCACACAGACATTCAGTGCTAAATTGTTTTCAGTCTTGTTCATCCTCTCCAAGAACAAAAAACACATTGCACACCTCTAACCTTTCTCAGACTGTCAGCTGTGAAGGAGCTCCTCAGCTCCGGATCCTGTAAAGTTCACGTCAGGTTTTAGCTGAAGTCCTCTCTCTCCTGCATGCAGCGGCACTGCCAGGCTTTAGGCTTCTGTTTCAAGAGGAAGCTCGGCTCACGTTCGGCTAGCGACGCTCCACGGCTGCCCCGTGCTCGTGCAGGGCATCCACCGCTCTGAGAAAAGGGGGCAGGCAGATGCGAGCACCTTTGTTCTGTTTTGCAGCAGCTCAGCTTAAGGACTGGAAGCAGGGACAAGTCACTTATCTGTTGGCATCAGCCCTCTGTGTGCTTTGCGTTTGTGCGTGTATGAGCCAGTGGACGTGTGTGTTATTGTTATGACACTATGCCTGTACGCTTTGCTATGAGTCGAATGGATTGCACGCTCCTAGGGGCCACCGCACGCTGCTCGGCTTCTTGGATGTAGACCGGCATCTGTCACGCAGAGATGGGCCTGCCCACAGCAATGACATTCTCCCCGTCCCAAGATGAGAGCTTTCACTCCGGGCTCCTCGACATGTAGGACTATAGATTCTGCGGTCGAGTGCTGTACGACTGACTGACGTTTCGTTTGTGAGCGGTGTGAGTGTTGGTTTGCGTGGCCCCTTTGTGTGTTTTCTTAAGGGATATAGTGTTCCCCGCTTCTGCCTCTTTTGGATTACGCTGTTTTTGGAAATCTCGTTTTTTGGCTCGATTTGGGGCCCCATCATTCACTGTGGAGGGCTTCAGCACAGCATGAAGAATCACCCATGCGTTCTGTCGGGATATCCCAACATGGCGGTCTACAGCAGTTTGGGCCCTCTGCTGGGAGCCTCAGCTAGACCCCTGAAGCATCTTGGATCTGACTCCTTGCCTCCTTCTCTTCCTCCAGAGGAGGCCTACCAGAAACTGGCCACAGAGACCCTGGAGGAGCTGGACTGGTGCCTCGACCAGCTTGAGACCCTACAAACCAGGCATTCAGTCAGCGAGATGGCATCCAACAAGGTAAGAAGATTAAGGTGTCTTATGTTTTGCTGTTTAGGATTCCCTGGGATAGTTCTGCAAGTTGATGAAGTGCAATTATTGTATCTCAGGTTTTCAATTGCCACTCACAATTAGAACTGGGTTCCATATTGTGGAGTTTTAATTTTTTGTAAGATTTTATTTAAATTTTATTTATTTATTATTTATTATTATTTTTCAGATTATCAGGCTGAGAGTTTTTAGAGCTCAGAAGTTGCAAAATGGCTTTGATTCAGAGCTTGTTAACTGTCTTTTAATTAATTTATTTTTTTATATTATATTTTATGTCACTTTATTTTATTTTATTTTATATTTTATTTTCAGGCTGAGTTTTTAGAGCTCAGAAGTTGCAAAATGGCTAATGTTCAGGGCTTGTGTTAACTGTCTTATTATTTAATTTTTTTATATTATGTTTTATTTCACTTTATTTTTTTATTTTATTTTATTTTTCTTTCATAGATTTTCAGGCTGAGAGTTTTTAGAGCTCAGAAGTTGCAAAATGGCTAATATTTGGGGCTTGTGTTAACTGTCTTTTTATTTTATTTTTTTATATTATATTTTATTTCACTTTATTTTTTAATTTATTTTTCTTTTACAGATTTTAAGGCTGAGAGTTTTTAGAGCTCAGAAGTTGCAAAATGGATATTCAGGGCTTGTGTTAACTGCCTTTTTGTTTTATTTTATTTTATTTAATTTTTTATATTATATTATATTTTATTTAACTTTATATTTTATTTTATTTTTTTCCACAGCTTTTCAGGCTGAGAGTTTTTAGAGCTCAGAAGTTGCAAAATGGTTTTCATTTAGGGCTTGTGTTAACTCTCTTTTTATTTAATTTAATTTTATATATTATATTTTATTTAATGTTTACTCCCAGAGATTTTCAGGCTGAGAGTTTTTTGAGTTCAGAAGTTGCAAAATGGCTTTCATTCAGGTCTTGAGTTAACTCTCTTTTTATTTTATTTTATTTTATTTTATTTTATTCTTTTTTATTTTATTTATTTTGCACTTGTGCACAATATGTTATAGTGCCTTAAGATCAAATGACTATTTTAACATCTTTTTAGTTGTTTGTTGAATTCTGGTAGACCTGATCATACTGTGATGATTGTAGCCTTGTCATTTGGTTTAAACATGAGCATGAGATGATGAACATATTAAAGCGGCAGTCAGCTCGTATTATAAACAGCTGAAGTGTTTAGTTGTTTAGAAAAATGAGCTGCTTTATATTGCTTTGGTGTCTTTTAAGCAGTGCACTGTTTGCAATAACAGCAGCAGAATCGTCATTGGGGCTGCACTGAGCATGCTCACTGTCTCCAGCAAGGCCCTAGTACACATACAGCATGCTAATCAGCCTGTAGTGTGTATCCCGTCTAGTCCACTCAGCCACAACACCTTATAAAACCCATGATTTGAGACACTTCTAATATTTCTTAGACAAAACCAGGCTAAAGGTCCGACAGAGGTGAGCAGACATAAGTAAGACAAGCGTCAAATACTCATATTTTCATACGTCTCACTCGACCGAAACCCCCCCTCCTCCTCCTCCCGTTCCCTCCTCAATACCCAGTATCCATGGAAACGCACAAGGCCTGTCAGTTTGCTTTGTTGCTTTAGCTCAATAGCAAAAGTGGCGTATCCCGTATAAAACTGCCTCGCAGTCGCCACGCAAGTGTTATATCCTAGTGGACTGTTATAAATAACGGTGTTTTCGTGTTGTTTCAGAACAGAAATAGCTGGACTGTTATGAAAAACATTTTTAGCGGTTGTGTAGAGATGCCCAGCTGCTGTTGTTTTTATGATTTATTAGCCGTGAGTGTTCATGGTTCATAGAAAAACTCAATTCAATTTAGATTGTTTTATAATAAAATGTAATTATTAGCTGTAGGGATTACTCTGTAAGATAAAGTTTCAAGCAGAACTACTTTTTTTGGATCAAGCAGTGATCTGGGTATCATAATCATATTTAAGGCTACATATTTTCATCAGACTGAAACATTAGCATGCATTTACATGTAAATGCAACCTTTTTTTAAAAACATTTTGCATACATTTTATTATAATAAAATATACTACAGTTATAACTAAATATACTTTTTTGTAGTTTTTATTTATTATTGTATATTATTTTATGTTCTTTATATAATATAAATTATTTATATTAATAGTATGTTTATCTTAAAACACTATTATATTAACTATACTTCACATGCGACCTTATGCTATCAAGAAATAGTTTTTTAATATATTTTTTGCATGCATTTAATTATAATAAAATATATTACTGTAATAAAAATGATTTTTATCGTTTTTATTTAATATTTTATATGTGTATATATATTATATATGTATATATAATTACCGTTCTAACAAAATATAATTTTTATAATTAGAATTTTATTTTTTTTATATTTTATGTTCTTTATAATATATAAATATCTATTATTTCTATTGATAGTATGTTTATCTTAAAACACTATTATAAAATGTATGCTATCAGCAAATGTTTTTTAAATATTTTTTGTGTACATTTAATTATAATAAAGTAATATATTACAATGATAACATAGTATGATTTTTTATTGGCGTTTTATTAATTTAATATTTTTATATTTTGTTGTTTGTATAATATATATTATTTCTGTTGATAGTATGTTTATCTTTAAACACTATTATATTAACTATACTGCACATGCAAACTTATGCTATCAACAAATAATTTTTTTGCGTACATTTAATTATACTAAAATCTTATTACAGTTACAATATACTTATTTTTAGTTTTTATTTAATATTTTAATATTTATGTTCTTTATATAATATATAATATTTCTGTTAAAAGCATGTTTATCTTAAAACACTATTATATTAACTATATACTGCACATGTGACCTTAACAAATAATGATTTAAAAAAATGTGTGCATACATTTGATTATAATAAAATATTATATTACAGTTATAACAAAATAAATATTTTCTTAGTTTTTATTATTATTTTAATATTTATTTTTTATTTGTTTATTTAGTATTTGTATATTTTGTTTTTTTTATAAAATATATTATTTCTACTGATAGTATGTTTATCTTAACACTAAATTATAACTATATACTGCACATGCGACCTTATGCTATCAACAAATAATTACTTTTTACAAATATTTTTGCATACATTTAATTATAATAAAATATATTACAGTTACAACAAAAGAAATTCTTGTTCTTATTTACATTTTATTATAAAAAAAGTGATATTACAGTTATAGTATGATTTTTTTATAGTTTTTATTTTATATTTTTATATTTTGTTCTTTATATAATATATATTATTTCTAATAATAGTATGTTTATCTTAAAATGCTATTATATTAACTATGTACTACACATGCTACTTTATGCTATCAACAAATAATGAAAATAATGATTTTTAAAATATTTTTGCATAAATGTTATTATAATGAAATATATCACAGTTATAACAAAATATTTTTTATATAGTTTTTATTTGATATTTTTATATTTTATGTTTGTTTTATAATATATAATATATATTATTTCTAATAATAATATGTTTATCTTAAAACACTTATATTAACTATATACTGCACATGCATCCTTATGCTATCAACAAATAGTTTTTTTTTTTGCATACATTTAATTATAATAAAATCTTATATTACAGTTATATCATAATATACTTATTTTTACGTTTTATTTAATATTTTTATATTTTATGTTCTTTATATAATATATAATATTTCTGTTGATAGTATAATTATCTTAAAACAATAACAAATATTATATTAACTATATACTGCACTTGCAAACTTATGCTATAGTTTTTTTTGGCATACATTTAATTATAATAAAATCTTATATTATAGTTATAATATACTTATTTTTAGGTTTTATTTACTATTTTTACATTTTATGTTCTTTATATAATATATATTATTTCTAATAATAGTATGCTTATCGTAAAACACATTATATTAACTATATACTGTAAATGGGACCTTATGCTATCAACAAATAATGATTTTTAAAAAATATTTTTACATACATTTAAATATAATAAAATATTATATTGCAGTCATAACAAAATATAATTTTATAGTTTTTATTTAATGCTTTTTTATTTTATGTTCTTCATCAAATATATCTATTTATGTTCTTTATATAATATATATATTATTTCTATTGATAGTATGTTTATCTTAAAATACTATACTGTAAATGCGACCTATTGATATCAACAAATAATGATTATTTGAATATTTTTGCATACATTTAAATATAATAATATATTATATTGCAGTTATAGTAAAATATATATTTTTTATAGTTATTTAATATTTTAATATTTTATTTCTATTAATGGTATGTTTATCTTGAATTGTTTGAATTGATTTAATATGCTAATGTAAATATTGGACAGTATCACTGAAGGAAAATGTACTGTTTACTTGCTATCTGATCTGGTATTTAGTAATATTGATTTTGTTTTATTTTTGTATTGTTTGCTCATCTGGTTTGCATCAGAGAAATGCCCTTTTTCAAAGCTCTATGCGTATTATGGATAGCAGAGAAATCTGAAAAGTCAACACCTTCATGCATCATTGTAATCCATCAATGGCTTTGTTGTTGTTGTTTAGTCTGCGGAAATAGTATATGTGCACTTCATATTGGAATACAGATTATGTTGTTTTGACCTCTACATTATATTATTTTGAGCTCACAATTTATAGACGTCATCAAATCCCTTGCAAGTTGAGAAGAAATAATGAATGAATGCTGCTTTTGATCTACAAGGCATATTATTAAACTGAAGGGATGGATTTAGGAACAAATCATTATTTAGGCCTCTGTCCCAGAAAACACATTTCCAAGGAATCACAGCTACAAATTGTGTGATATCTTTCCATTTTTTGCTGGGAGACGTGTTTTAACACCCTCTAGATGTTCCAACAATAGAAACACAGTCACCTCTGTCCGCACGGACCCGCAACAGCCAATTACCGTCGGCTCATCTGCTCCAGTAAAGCTGCAAATTACTCAGCATCCCACTAGTGGTACACAGGGACCAGAAGTGTGAAATAATCCCTGACCATGTTCTGTCAGCTCCACTGCCTCAGCTCTTTATTTGCCGCCGTGCAGTACGTACTTCTGCCGCCAGTCCTCTCCAGCTCAGTGGAAAGACAGGTTTTGGTACAATATCTCACTGACATGTTTCTAAAAATGGATGAGGCCTACAGGAACTTTTTTGTAGTAGCTTGCTCTCAGGGTACAGTGTGGGTTTGGATAGTGGGCCGTTGAAGCTAACTATAATGCAGTTATCATACATTTGGCTAAATGCTTCAGGCTGTGGCCATATATTCGTGTTATATTGCATATAGTTTGCTGTTTTTTTATGACTTGCAAATTTAGCATTTTTGACAGAATTTTGCTGATGAATTTATGATGTTGATAGCAGTCATTTTATATCTATATTATATACATTTATAATGCACATTTCATAATAATTAGTGCTTTTTTGCTAAATCTGGCTGAATTTTTGCAAATGTGACAGAATTCTGCTGATGCATTTGTTTATAGCAGTCATTTTTTATATCAATACTTTATATATTTATAATACACATTTCATAATAATCACAGTGCTTAAAAGAGCTAAATTTTATTTATTTATTTATTTTGAAAAATTAGAATCTTTGCCAATTTGACAGAATTCTGCTGATGAAAAAAAGTTTTATATATATATATTGATATTATATATATTTATAATGTACATTTCATAGTAATTAGTGCTTAAAACACCAAAAATTTTGTTTATTTTATTTTATTTTTGTAAAATTTGAATTAATTTTTGCAAATGTGATAGAATTCTGCTGATGCATTTATGTTTATAGCAGTCATGTTTTATATTAATGTTTTATATATTTATAATGCACATTTCATAATAATCACAGTGCTAATTTTTATTTATTTATTTTTTGAAAATTTTGAGTCTTTGCCAATTTGACAGATTTCGGCTGATGAATTTGTTTATAGCAGTTATTTTTTTATATTTATATTACATATATTTACAATGCATATTTCATATATGATAATAATTAGTACCTAAATTTTAGTTGTTTAGTTTAGATGTGACAGAATTTTGCTGATTCATTTATTATGTTTATAACAGTAATTTTTAATTTTTAATTTATTTATTTTTTTATATATTTTTTTAATTTATGTTATATATATTTGTAATGCACATTTCATAATAATCACAGTGCTTAAAAGAGCAAAAAAATGTTTTTTTAATTGACAGACATTTTGCCAATTTAACAGAATTCTACTGATAAATGTCTGATAGAATTAATATTATTTTATTTTAATATTGTTTAATTTATGACAGATATAAATTAAATAAATTCATAAAATGTAACATGTATATTACAATTGTATATATATATATATATATATATATATATATATATATATATATATATATATGATATTATTCTATTTTAATATTATTTTAATATTATTTAAATTATAACAGCTATAAATTAAATGAATTCATTAAATTTCATGTAAATGTTTTTCTCAGTTCTGCACTCGGCGTAGTTACTGCCTTTTTGCTTTGTAGGGCAGTATATATATGTATATATATATGTATATGTATATACATTATTCAATTAATATTGCTTATTTTATTTTTTATTTAAATTATGACAGCTATAAATAAAATACATCAATTACATTTAATGTATACATCATAATTTTATATATATATAAAATTGTATTAATATACCATATATCATTTTATTTTTAGATTATGTAATATACAATGGTCTTGCCGTTGGCCAGAGCTAGTAAAAAGTCTGAACTACTGGACTAGTGGAACATTTTTTATTGTTTAGCCCTTAGAAACATTTTTCTTTCCACTTACAAGTCAGTAAAAGAATAAAATGGCACATTTCCCGGCATAGTTTTAGCTATATTCAAGGACTCATTAACAATTTACCAGTACAAATCTAGCACGGCGTCATCGGTTTATTTTGTTCTTGTTCGTATGACATATGTTATCCATTGACTCCCCTCTGTGGATTTATGTGAATGAACTTCACTGAATATTTTATGAGTCTGGCTGACACAATGTCCACTTCCAAACATCACATCATGTCATGAAGATTACCTCAGCCCTCCACACATACACATATGCGCACAGTCAAACATGACGTGAACACGCATTAATCCAAACCACACATAATGACTGTGCACCCTATCTGCTGTATTAAAGAGCTCTTGTACAAAGAAACACATCCTCCGACTGAGCTGCAGACATCTAGAGGCTGAAGTGGGAGGAGTCCCAATGAGGGAAGCACTCCCAGAGGATTTACATGGCCAATCAGCTGCAGCGATGAGCTCATTCTAATCTGGAGGAGCCGCCTGATTGGCAGGGCTGCAGTCGGAGACTCTCACCTGAATGATTGTGTGAAACGCAGCCTTATTTGGAAGCTGTTAACTGGGCATATTTTCCTTCCAAGGCACAGGCATTTTTCAGTCTATTTGGTTTGAGTGCGCAGCTCACGGAGAGATGCTATCAGACAATGCCGTGGCTTCTTCACGCCCTCCACTGTCTTAGATGGAATCTCGCCAGGTTTCTTAACAATGGAGTCGGCCATCGCAAGGAATGCCCTGGAATTTCTGGACTTCTCAGATGGGGTTTAGTGTAATTTCATAACCTTAAAATAAAAATGGAGCTTTGAAAGCAGTTTGTGTTCAACTTCCCTATCAGTCAGTGTTTTCTAATCTCATCTGCTATCTGGATTTACTCATTCAAAATGCCTGAGGCAAATTATTTGCTCTCAGTTTCTTGGGGATACATTAAGGTAAGCTAATCAATCATGAAATACCGTATTCTTACATTGGAATGTGGTTGGATGGGCTACTATTGTTTATTACTGGTGTACAGTATGTGGTTACATAAAGAACAATGGTTGCGTAAAAACCGACGGATATCAAAATGAATTGGTTTGTTCATTAATGGCATTTTTGTATTTTTTTTTTTTTTTTACAGTGCATAAAAACCTACATTTTCATTTTTCTATTTCTCTTCCATGCCTAGTTTTTGCTTTCCTCTATTCGTGTAGGCTGTATCACTATTTAAACCCAAACTGCTATAAAAAGCACCAGCACATCATGTGCTGTCGCTGGGCTGTTCTACTTGTTTGTTTGCGCACATTAGGAAGTTTATATTCGAGCATGCTGTTGTTTTCATCTCTAGTTTGTGTCTGCAAATCTCGTTAGAAATGAGGGAAAATGTACTTTCTATTGTGGTGTCTATCTGGTGTGACCCAGCAGGTCATTTTGACCTGACATTTCTTAACAGTGTGAGAGGATTCATATGTTTTGGGTTGTTTTGAGGACTTAGCCTTGAAACCACGGCATATCTGCCGACAGACAGCGACACAGCTGACAAGGGAAAATCCCTTAAATGATTAAAAAAAAAGGTAAAATGGTGTCTAGAGCAGTGAATGAAAGTGGGGGGTGTTTCGAAACAATAGCACGAACGTATTACTCATCTTCACACAAGATATTTTTACCTTTTTAGTGTTTATTTATTTATTTAACCAGATATTTTTACACAAAACAGGTCTGAATGAAAAATAAAAACTCATTTTTGTATCTCTCAACAGTTCAAGAGGATGTTGAACAGAGAATTGACTCACCTCTCAGAGATGAGCCGATCTGGTAACCAGGTGTCTGAGTTCATCTCCAGTACATTTTTAGGTGAGTTTCCATAAAAAAAAAACATAAAAAAAAAAAAAATCAAACCCTGGACCACTAAACCAGTCTTAAGGAGCGTGGGTATATTTGTAGCAATAGCCAACAATACATTGTATGGGTCAAAATGATCAATTTTTCTTTTATGCCAAAAATCAATAGGATATTCCATGAACATATTTTGTAAACTTCCTACCATAAATATATCAAAACTTATTTAATGATTAGTAATATGCATTGCTAAGAACTCCATTTGGACAACTTTACAGCCGATTTTCTCAATATTTAGATTTTTTGAAAACCCTCAGGATCCAGATTTTTAAACTTTGTATCTCAGCCAAATATTGTCTTATCCAAACAGACCATACATCAATAATCAGCTTTCAGATTCAAAAAATGTACCCTTATGACTGGTTTTGTGGTCCAGGGTCACAAATATGAATGTTTACGTACGTTCAGATTTGAATGCAATGATAATGTTATGTGGCATCATGCATTGCATTTTAAATGAACAAATTAGTCGAGCAAAGAAGCATTTTGACTGGAGAAGGGCAGCTGTGTGAAATTTTTGGGCTAACTTAGAGAACTAGGACAACTAAAGTGCTGATTCTGAGCAAAAAGCAGGTCAACAGCTACTCTGTAGCCTGACGGCCGTGTAGCTAGTTAGCTAAATCAGCCACAAGTGAGACCATTACATGACCACAGCCTACTATTCTTTTACAAAACTGAAAAACAGTGGCTGTAATGGCACATGCTGTGCTTTTACCCACAAGCGCCTTTGATTTCTAGAACCTTCTCTGAACATTTTCTGTTTCTCCAGACAAGCAACATGAGGTGGAAATGCCATCGCCCCAGTCCCAGAAAGACAAGGAGAAGAAGAAAAGGCCGATGTCCCAGATTAGTGGTGTAAAGAAGCTAACGCACAGTTCCAGCCTTACCAACTCTAACATCCCTCGGTTTGGGGTTAAAACTGAAACAGAAGATGAGCTGGCCAAGGTAATCTTAAAGTATATATTAAATAATAATAAATAAATCATTTTATACAAGAATAAAGGCTTAAAATATACAGTCAAACCAAAAATTATTCAGACACCAGATATTATTTTAAGATGCAAAATGAAGTAAACCTTTTTTTTTGTACCCAAAAATTCTATATATAGTGGACTACTGGCAAAAATTTGATTTAACATTATGTTGGTTATCTGACATTAGTTATCTGACATTATGAAGATGAATTTGTTCTGACACAGTTTAACTTTTGAGTTCTTGTCATATTTTATTACCATTTTCTAAACTATAGCAAATACACTGTGATAATGTGAGAAATTTTAGAGATGTCTGAATAAAGTTTGGTTCGACTGTAATTCATTTGTGATTATCAAGATGAATTTGTTCTGACACAGTTTAACTCTCAGTTATGTATAGAATGAAATGCATCTAACTAAATATGGTTCACTTTGTCATTTCAGGAGCTTGAAGATGTAAATAAATGGGGCCTTAATGTCTTC
The DNA here is from genome assembly GCF_049309525.1 of Garra rufa. NCBI lineage: Eukaryota > Metazoa > Chordata > Actinopteri > Cypriniformes > Cyprinidae > Garra > Garra rufa. Next base: position 30,604,753 of record NC_133375.1, on the reverse strand, counting down.
AAAGTGTCAGAATTTTCTGGGAACAGACCTTTAACGGTTATGATGCACACAATATTCCAGGTACGTTTTTACTGTATTTGTTCCTTCAACCTCAAGACTGCTTTAATGTGTTTTTATAAGGACAAGGACAAACCATGTGGGTTGTCTTTCTGCCGTAGGAGAGGGACTTGTTAAAGACGTTTAAAATTCCCCTCGACACGTTTATCACCTATCTGATGACTTTAGAGGACCATTACCATGCTGACGTTGCCTATCACAACAACATCCACGCTGCTGATGTCACACAGTCCACTCACGTCCTGTTATCAACTCCTGCCCTTGAGGTACGATACTGCTGTCCCAGTATGCACTGCTGCTGTTTCATCTGATTGTTGACTGTTAAAAAAGTGGATTATGATGTGAGATTTCAGAGAAATCTTTCTGTTTCTGTTATTTCCAGGCTGTGTTTACAGACCTTGAAATTCTCGCTGCCATATTTGCCAGTGCGATACATGATGTTGATCATCCTGGAGTCTCCAACCAGTTTCTCATTAACACTAGTAAGTCTCTAACTATACCTATAACTATATAAGAACATGACTTTTTATTATTAAACTGTTTTTATTTTGCTGCTGAAGCATTAAAGGAATAGTTTACACAATTTGCTAAAAATGATGAGTTTGTTTCTTCATTGGAACAGATTTGGAGAAATTTAGCATTACATCACTTGCTCACCAGTGGACCCTCTGGCGAATGGATGCCGTCAGAATGAGAGTCCAAACAGCTGATAAAAACATCACAATAACCCACAACTCCAGTCCATCAATTAACATCTTGTAAAGTGAAAACCTATGAAACCTACAGACTTTTTCAATTTAAACTGTTGCTTCTGGCTTTTTTTCTTGTAAACAGTGCTGAATCTGTTTATAATTCTCTCCTGATTCAGACCGAGATGACTTTATCACTAGAGAAAGCCATATTATGGATACTCATTTTTTAGCAACAGTTTTTTTTATGTTAATTGATGAACTGGAGTGGTCTGGATTATTGTGATGCTTTTATTAGCTGTGTGAATTCTCGTTATGACGGCACCCATTCACTACAAATCATCCATTGGTGAGCAAGTATAATGCTACATTTCTCCAACTCATCTACATCTTGGATGGCCTGAGGTTGAGCACATTTTCAGCAAATTTCTATTTTGGGGTGAACTGTTCCTTTAAGACCTCTGTTGTACTTTAAAATGCAAAGATGCTATACAATGTCCAGCTTGACTGGGAAAAGTGTACATACTATAGTAAATAAAAAAACAAACCCTATTCCCGTTATATCTGTAAAGGAGCATCACGTTGCTTCCTACAATTTACGTGTGCAGTGTTTTTCAGAACCGCTTTTAGCTTAATCACGGTTGTTCAAAGTAACAGAGGAATCAATATGTGTTTAAGCTGTTATCACGTGCAGCGAGTGGTCAATCGGGCGATTTTCACATGCTATAGATGCATGTGTTAGGTGGGATACATGTGTCGGTGATTCACAAAGCTCACGTGTCCCACCCACACAGCTGGTAAAATCCCCTCAATGACTAATGGAGGGACCAGTGGTGCTTGTCACAAGCTCAGCAGGAACTTTAAAGCATGAGGAGGATGCATGTTGTTCCATACCTGTATGCTGCTGTTTTTAGCCCTGGAACTCTAAACGGGACATTTTGATTAATCTTTACACAGTTCTGAAAGGTCAAACTCCAAAAAAAGCAGCATGAAAGTGGTTCGTATGACTTGTGCGCTCCTTGGAAGCTTTGTGTGAAACTGAAATTTATTATTTAGGTTGATATACATAGATAGTCCACCAAGAATTACAGTACAGTATAGAATTAATTGTGCTTCCTCTTTTTTCTCTCCCATCTCAGACTCTGAGCTGGCCCTCATGTATAATGATTCGTCTGTGTTGGAGAATCATCATCTGGCTGTAGGTTTTAAACTGCTGCAGGAAGAGAACTGTGACATCTTCCAGAACCTGACCAAGAAACAAAGACAGTCACTCCGCAAGATGGTCATTGACATTGTGAGTCACAATGTTAAATGTGTCATTGCTCTATAGCTTAGCTGTTTTTGCAATTTAAATTGCACTGATACTTGTAAATTGGAACTAAACTTTAATTTTTCATTTTTTCCAGGTACTGGCCACAGACATGTCTAAGCACATGAATTTGTTGGCGGATCTGAAAACCATGGTGGAGACCAAAAAAGTGACCAGTTCTGGGGTATTATTGCTGGACAACTACTCTGACAGGATACAGGTTGGTACTTATAATATGCTACTGCTGTCAAAATTAGCACAATAACACAGGCTAATGCAGTTAACGCAGGGCCAGGGCTAGGGTTAGGGTTGGCCACCCCACTCACAACTGCTTGCTTCTTTTTTTTTTCTTGACAAGAATTGTGTTTATTTATCTTTATGAGCACATCAAATAGGAGACTTTTCAGTTGCACACTTCAACTTCATTTCAAATTGTTTTAAGTTCATTTAAACTAGAAGTTATTTTGAAAAGTCTAATAATAATGTAAAATTGATAGCTCTCAATTATACTGTAATGTTGAATGGCTATAGTCAATGGTTAAATATTAGGAAAAAAATAATTTCATACAGACATCGGTAATATTGGTATCAGTCTTTATGTTTAAACAGGACTGAATGTTAAATCATTGCAATATAAAAGTATACTCAAAAACGTTAATGTTAGATGGGATTAATGGCAATTAAAATTGTGATTAATCATGATTAATTTCAGAAAAAAATGTGATTAATTCGTTTTTTTATCGATTGACAACACTAATCATTACTCATATTGCATTGTAGACATGGCAATAAAGATTATGATTTGAAAAAGCTTGTTAAAAGAGAAAATAGAAAATTAGTTAATTAAAAAAAAATGGTTTTGTATTGTTTTTTTTACATAAAACATTTATTAATTTATATTTTAGTAATGTATACAATATTTTTTTAGGCATAGTTCAGCCAGAAATGAGAATTCTGTCATTAATACCCTCATGTCGTTACAAACCTGTAAGACCTTTGTTCATCTTTGGTACACAAATTAAGACATTTTTAATGAAATCTGAGAGCTTTCTGACCCTGCATAGATATCAACGCAACTACCACATTCAAGGTCCAGAAAGGTAGTAAGGATATCGTTAAAATAGGTCAAAAAGCTCTCGGATTTCATTTTGTGTTCCAAAGATAAACGAAGGTCTTGCAGGTTTGGAACGACATGAGGGCGAGTAATTAACAACCGATTTTTTACTTTTGGGTGAACTATCCCTTTAAAATCTAGTAATAAATATTTAATCTGAAGACAACAATGTGACACTTATAAAGTGCTACAGATTTTTGTGTAAATATGTAAATGTACATTCGAATGTGTGACTGATTTTGGCTGTATTTCAGGTCTTGCAGAACATGGTGCACTGTGCAGACCTCAGTAACCCCACCAAGCCGCTGCAGTTGTACAGGCAGTGGACGGACCGCATCATGGAGGAGTTCTTCAGCCAGGGGGACAGAGAGCGGGAGCGCGGCATGGAGATCAGCCCCATGTGCGACAAGCACAACGCATCAGTCGAGAAGTCCCAGGTAAGCCAGATCAGGGTGGATAAAGATGAATAAAATAATGAATCAGGGGCCAGATTCACGAAACATTCTTAAGAAGAATTTTCTTCTTAACTGCCCTTTTCTTCTTATTTTTTAAAATAAGAAAAAAGTTACGAATATTTTGCATTTCCAAAAAAAATCGTCTTAAGAATATTCTTATCTTTTTACTTAAGATTGTTCTTAAAGGATAACTATTGCCAAAATGCAACCTGGGCTGTTTTTTTTTTTTACTGTAAACGAGACAAACATATCTAAAAGCATAATTACGACAAACGAGCCGTTTTTGAGATTGACCATAATTTCGTTTTGTGGTCAATGGCCGGTGAATGGGAGTACTAGGGGCATAACTTTGAGCGCATCAAAATCGATATTTTTACAGCACTAAGAAGGCTCGACACACCATGAAACTTTGCTCGAAGCATCGCCTGGGTCTCTACACATGAACTCGAGCATTGAGAACATTGTTTGTGTACACAGAGTTTACTAAAAAGAAAGGTTTTGAACTTCTTAAAGTTAGGATAGCCTGAGACTTGTCTTAAATCCCAAATAGTAAGAATTATTTAATTAATTTATTGGGTTATTTCAAATTAACTGTTATATTTAAGCATTGCAACACTACTAGCTACATATAATACATATTAGGACTATTAATAGAGATGAGCACGACTGAAGTGACAGCAATGACTGACAATGTAAACAATGATCTGTCATGATTAGCCTATGTATGACCCTACTTTTTGCCGACATCAAAACTTAGTAGCAACTCTACAAAATCGAGTCAGATAGGGAGATTTAATTAAACATTTTTTTTATTTTACTTGGCCGATAAATACGACATAATCTTTGGCCGTATTTAGCGCATATGTGCAGGACACGTTTGCTGAATCATTGTTAACAAGTTACTAGCATGTTTCTAGAATGATTAGCATGTTGTTAACATGTTGCTAGCATGTTTCTAGAATGATTAGCATGGTGTTAACATGAGCTGTGTCTCATTTGGAAGGCTGCGCCCTCCGGAGGTCGAATCCTCCGGAGGTTGCATCCTCTGTAGGATGTGTATACGAAGTGTCCTTAACTTAGAACAAAAACGAAACGGCCTTCGTAGGACGGGAGGAAAGAAAAAAAAGGACAGGTGGAAAATGAAACAGGATTTATCACGTTACTATGCAAACAAATTTAGAGCATCGTTGCACTCTCACACTACTTAAATGAAGGAAAATAATTTTTAAATTTGTAAAGTAGTTTGAAAAAAAAAATGCTTTTACTTGTTTTATTTTATTCATTGTTTCAAGAGCTGCAGCATATCTATTAGAGAAAAAAATAGGAGGATATTAAGAACAACCTTATCCGTTTTTACCGATTTAAATGTGACCCTGGACCACAAAACCAGTCTTAAGTCGCTGGGGTACATTTGTAGCAATAGCCAAAAATACATAGTATGGGTCAAAATTATTGATTTTTCTTTTATGCCAAAAATCATTAGGAAATTAAGTAAAGATCATGTTCCATGAAGATTTTTTGTAAAATTCCTACTATAAATATATCAAAATGTAATTTTTGATTAGTAATATGCATTGTTAAGAACTTAATTTGGAGAACTTTAAAGGTGATTTTCTCAGTATTTAGATTTTTTTGCACCCTCAGATTCCAGATTTTCAAATAGATGTATCTCGGCCAAGTATTGTCCTATCCTAACAAACCATACATGATCTATACATCTCAGTTTTGTAAAATTTAACCTTATGACTGGTTTTGTGGTCCAGGGTCACAAATGATAAACACCACATCTTAGCTTGTGTGTACATCTGCCGTTGCCGGCATTTTTCAAATTAACGACAGTTGTTTACGGCGACGCAAAGAATTGTTATCTGTAGTAGCAAAGGATACACCTCATGCATCCTTCGAATTCCTGTGAAAGAAGGTCGCATTCGACGATCGCATTTGAAGTGTCCTACTTGCTTTTCTGAAATGAGACATGATGTATGCAGCCTTCTAAATGAGACACAGCTATGGTTAGCAAGTTACTAGCATGTTGCTAGCATGATTCTTGCATGATTAGCATGTTACTAGCATGTTTTAAGCTGAAAAAAAGCTGGTTTAAGCTTGGTTGGTCTTTTAGCAGCTCTCCTAGCTTGACCAGCTAAGACTAGTCCGACCAGCTAAAAAATGTCCAAAACCACTTTAAAACCAGGAGAGACCAGCCAAAACAACCAATCAGCTTAGGCTGGTTTTAGCCATTTTTTAAAAGTAGGGAGTTAAGCTTTGCTATAGCAATAGACAGCTTAAATACATCATAAGCCTCACTGTACAAAGAATTGGTGGTTTTGATAGGTGGTTTTTTGATTGATAAGTTGGATCGGTTAGAAAAGTTTTTTAAAAAACTTTTTCTCTCTCTCTCTTTGTTTCTAGGTGGGCTTCATCGATTACATCGTGCACCCACTTTGGGAGACGTGGGCAGACCTGGTGCACCCAGACGCCCAGGACATCTTGGACACGCTGGAGGACAACCGGGAGTGGTACCAGAGCACCATCCCCCAGAGCCCCTCTCCGACGCTGGACACCAGCAGCGAGGGCCGCCGCACCGCCGGCCAGGAGAAGTTCCAGTTTGAACTGACTCTGGAGGAGGACGGAGAGTCCGACACGGAGAAGGACAGCGGCAGCCCTCCTGACGAAGAAGAGGAGGAAGAGGAGGAAAACAGCTGCAGTGACTCTAAAACCCTTTGCACACAGGACTCCGAATGTACAGAGATCCCCCTGGACGAGCAGGTGGGGGACGCACAGGAGGACGAGGACGAGGACGAGGACGAGGACGAGGAGGACGACCAGGAGGAGGAAAGGGAATTATCAGAACCCTGTGTTTTGGAGGAGGAAGAGGAGGAGGAAGAAGAAGAAGAGGACACTGCCAACACGTAACAGTATGACACGGCACCTGAACTTTTTATATTAGAGATGAGAAACACTTATTTATGGTTAAGATATTACTTTTTTCATTGTCTATTTTGCATATGTCGTTCAGAAGTGCTTTTTAAATGTCCGCCTTTAACCTGTTTTTTTATTTCTCATTCCTCACTCTCTCTTTTTTTTGAGTTTCAACTATTTTTACACTCAGGAATATCTTTTCCACTCTCACCTGTCCTTCATACAAACAAACGAAACAAATGAAAGGTTAAAAAGCTTGACTTTTATTCCTGATTGTGAGGTACTTTTTTTTTTTTTTTTTTTTTTAACTGAAACAGTATTTAACTTAGAAAGCAGCTGTTTTTTCACCAACGAGACACTATTTTTTCCTGTTTAACTGAAGGAAAGTGGCAATTCGAAGCATTTTAGCAGACAAACACTTTAGGAGTGAATACTTCATGCTTTGAACTTCACGTCTTCCTGATGCCTTGAATGTGTTATTAATCTGGATTTAGCTGTGTGTTGTGTTTGTGTATCAGTCATCATTTGAAGTGAACGGACATGGAACCAAAGTCAAAAGAACTCGTGAGACACCATTTTCACACTGAAAATACTCATTTTCATTTAAATGACCATACTTGAGGTAAATATGTAAATGTTGTCATTTCCACATCTTTTTTTATCAACTTATTTGTTATATCCAATCCAGATCTGAACATATTTTATTTAAAATATTGTTGTTGTTTTTATCCTCAGCTTCATAATACCTAATAATAGCTGATTATGGCCATATTTTAACTTTTCAAAATGTTATTCCCCAAGAACAAGAACTCATTATAGCTTGAATAAGCCTTAAATGTTAAAAGTTAGCAATGGAGTAAAATGAATTTTGGTTATCACTACATAAATAAAAATATGAATATATATATAATAATAATAATAATGTTAGTAATAATAATTATTATTATTATTATTAATAATATTATTATATTGGTGATCCTAGGTACCCCTTCATCCATAATAATATGTATTATTATTATTGTAATTAATCATTTACGGTTGTTATTATTATTATTGTCATCATCATCACAGCATTATTATGAGTTAAATAAATCCTGGTTTTCACTTCATCCATAATAATAGGAATTATTATTGTAATTAAATAATAACAATGATGATAATAATGTTAGTAGTAATAATAATAATAATAATTTTTATTATTATGTTGGTGATCCTTATGTTAATAATAATAATAATAATTATTATTATTATTATCATTATCATTATCACAGCATTATTATAAGTAAAATTAATCCTGGTTATTACTTCATACATAAAAATATGAATTAATATTCTAACTAAATAATGATTATAATGCTAATAATAATAATATTTATTATTATTATTAACATTAAGATCACCATAATAATAATAATAATAATAATTATTATTATTATTATTATTATTATTATTAATTTATGGTTGTTATTATTATCATCATCATCACCGTTATTATTTACAGCATTATTATTTATTTACAATAAGTCACTACAATAATCACTTCATAAATAACGATGATTTATTTTTGTAAATAAATAATAATAATGCTAATAATAATAATTAAGAATAAAAATAATAATATTTTTTTATTTTTTTTATTTACAGCATTATTTTTTAATTACAATGGGAATTATTATTATTATTATGTCCCTGCTTATTTTTTTCTCATAAAAAAATATTTGATAGCTGTTTGGTGCCATATGTCTCTGGCCGGTTAAACAGAAAACAGCTGACATAAATGATGAAGCTCAATTTAGCGGTTTCTGTTGTCACATGATCACGGGACAATCAGCTTCAGTGCAAAGCCTCATTATAAGTGAAGTGTGAATCTAGTTGCACTGTACATTTCTTTTTTTTCTGTAATTAGTATTTATTTTGACATTGCCAAACATCACCAGTCGCAATGATTTGAACTGCTGCTTTACTCATCTCTGTCAAGTGTCCTACTGTACAAACATCGTCTTCGTTTCATTCCGTTCATGCTAGCATTATTTATCAATGCTCTTTGATGTGCTTGTAGCATATTAAAGCGTTTCAATCAAACTGTAGCATCGGCAATGCAGGCTTATGAGTCGGTTTTCCTTAATATATATTACGTTAATTATACATATGCAGTAAATATAACTAATCAAATGTACAAAATTCTGTATAATATGGAAGCCTTTTGAAACGCCCCCTTTCTTTTACTCGATATTTCAAAGTCACTCTGTTGCCAAGTTTGAATGTTTTGGATTTGTCTCCATTCTCTCCATCGTTTCTCATTCCTCTCTGTTTACATACATGTATTTATTGTGCTGTACAGTACATATTGTTGCTCTTATCATGTGGTTGTAAATGATTATATCATCCCTTTTGGTGATGGTGTTGTATTATGGAACTCTTACTGAGAGAATGTTTGTTATTCTTAGTATGTAATGATCCCATTGATATGTGTCTCTAGAGAGATTGCGTAGAGAAAGGGAAAGCCAAATTATAGTCATTACTGTGTTTATTTTTCATTCTTTCTTTCTTTGTAAAAGAAAGTGGTTCCGTGGCCTGAGGGTTGTGCCTTACAGATAGCTCTTTAGATTTTATCCTCTTGCTGCACTAAAGAAACTACTGGCTGGAAATTGACCTAGATGTGTTTGTCGTGTTCCTCCTGTTTATGTGGCGTAAATGCTCCCAGCGTAAAACAAAAAAAAAGTTGTCAGACCTCATCGGACAGGGTAAAAGCAGACCAGTGTGATGGGTTTGGGTTTGCGAGCGCCTCCGTCATATTTCCGTCTATGCTGTGTTCATCTGACTGAGACATTCAAAGACATTTGCGTTCCATGCAATATGATGAGAGAAATTTCTGTTTGGGGGAAAACAGGGCATTTTTGATTTCCAGATCCAGAGAGGGGTTAGAGCATCCTTCACAAAAAGCCCAAAACGCTCAATTTGGGACTCATTTTGACACATATACTGTAGATTCTTATTGACCCTAAATGGATGAAATCAGCGTGCCCTTCTCGTCTCTTTTTAAATCGTGAGAGAACTACACAAACAGAATTTGACAAATGATATTTAGGGATAACTATTTTTTTGTTATGTGACTTGAATGACAAAACTTGTCTGGAGGTTTCACAAGACCGTGTAGTTGTTTATTGGACTCCTTGTTTATCGCAGTCTATTGGATAGAACTGTAGAAATAAAAATTTGAAAACTGGTAAAATCCAATAAAAATGTTTTTTTATATGCACCAAAATAAAAGCATGGGTTGACTCTATCATGTTGTCTCTTGTTTCCTCTGAAAATTACCTGCAAGCTCACTATAAACATGAATATGAATTTTAATATATAAATACAGTTTTTATTTTTTGTTTTCATTTTAATTTGTTTAAAGTTTAGATTATATATATATGTATAATCTATGTATATATATGTGTGTGTGTGTGTGTGTGTGTGTGTGTGTGTGTGTGTTATATATTATATAATTTAGTTTTTATACATTTTAATTAGGTTTTATTTTAGTATGTCAAGATAAACTAAATAAAAATGAGAAATGTTTAAAATAAGTTAATAAAATAAGTTAAAGGTTTTTTAAAATAGTTTACTTCATTTCAGTCAACATTTATTTAGTCTTGTCAAACGATTAATCACGCATCACATCCAAAAAAAAAAAATATATATATATATATATATTAATAATATATATATATATATATATATATATATATATATATATATTTTTTTTTTTACATAATAAATGTATGTGTACTGTCTAGATTTATTATGTATATATAAATGCACACACATACAGTGTATATTTAGAAAATATTTACATGTATAACTTTTATTTTGGATGTGATTCAAGGAGGTTCACTTCCAGAACAAAAATTACAGATAATTTACTCACCCTCTTGTCATCTAAGATGTTCATGTCTTTCTTTCTTCAGTCGTAAAGAAAAGAAGATAAAGAAATTGTTTTTTGAGGAAAACATTTCAGGATTTCTCTCCTGATAGTGGACTTCTATGGTGCCTGCGAGTGTGAACTTCCAAAATGCAGTCTGCGTATTTCCGGTATGTTGAAAAACTCCCATCTCATTTTCTCCTGCAACTTCAAAATCGTCCTACACCACTGCATAAGTATCAACCAAGTGTTTACAAAGTGAACATGCAAAGAAGATCAAACGCCCTTTACACAAAAAGGTAAAACAACAATGTAGGACAATTTTGAAGTTGGAGAGTAAATGAGATGGCAGTTTTTCGACATACCCTGTTTTGGTACTGGGTATACTGTCTTGAACCAGAATACACGGAGTACACACAGAGCTAGACAAGGCAAGCATTTGAGGTTAAAAAGTATTTCCTGAACGCTAAAGTCAAGCCTGATTCTTAACCCGAATGATTTGCATTTTCGGTCTTCAGTGTTTCTAGTCAAATTATCGTATATTCCGAGTGGATAATCTAATGTTAAACCTATTAAAATGTTTTTAAAAAGCACATAGCTCCACAGCGCCATAACATTGCAATGTCGCAATGACCGTCATTTGTCAGTGCCTTAAGGTCATTGCACACTGAGTCCGAATTTTTCGCACGTAAAAAAAAAAATAAGACTTAATGTTATGTCAATCACATTTGGATACTGCCACCGAAATTTTCGTCCGTCTAAAAAAAATTCGGATCGGGTCACTGATCTATAATAGAGAAGAGTCATTATATAGATCAGTGGATCGGGTTCGTTTTTCTTTTTTTTTCTTTTTTTTTTTTTTTGCGTTTTTCGAATCCTTAGCAAGAATTTTGAGAGGTGTTTTTACAGTTCAGAGCCACCGTAAAAGCGAACGCCAAAATACAGAATTGCGTCTGACATGTTCATCCACTTCGTCTCGCATCACAACGCTGTAAAGGTCCTTGTACACTGAGTTTCTTTATAATATGTGGCTCCAGTAACGCTAGCAAAGCATCAAAGTTTACTGATATCCTGAAGTAAACTTTGAATCACCGGGATAATCCCGCAGTTTATTAATAAGGAGGTGCGTATAAAAAGTATTCTCTCATTTATATATATATTTTTCTCTTTTAAAGATGAGAATGGACAACAAAATTATCCTCGCTGCTTGAAGACTGAATTTTGTATTGTTTTGCGATTTTTTTCCGCAACAGAACAACAGATGACCTTTACTCCTCAAAGTTTCATGAGTGTGTAGATGACACAGCTGCCGACATTAGCTCTACATTAAAAACAGATGGGCGCTATTAGTATGGCTTCCTATGGAGACCGGAACAGAGAGCATCCAATCTGAATTTAGAATTCGTAATCGCTCATCGTTTACTCTTTACTTTTTACATCGTTAAAAGGTCTATACTACGGGGCCGTTGAATGCTTGAATGTGATTGGCTGACGAACGTTCTAAGGTGTGCATTATGCCGCGTTCCAGGCAACCCGTTATCCGTGTTTTTCCAAACTTCTACCCGTGAAAGTTCACCCGAACGGCAGTCAAACCCATGACTTCCCACCCGTGAACTCGTACTAGATCGATGTACTCCCAGTTTCAAACACCACACGTGACCGCAGTGCCTGTCTCGTCTCATTCAAGCGTGAGGCGAATGGAAAAGGCGAGTGCGGCACCCCGCGACTGACTTTGTTTGAGAAAGAACACAGCAGGAGTACCCTGGAAATCCAGAGGTCTGGCGAGAGCACAATTTGAATTGTCTCTGCAAGACACTCTGGCATCGAGCAATGATGCAGGTTACTGCAATACGTAAGCAGTTGTGGGAACCAATCAAATCGGTGTATCTGATGTAGGCGGGCCAGAGGCGAGCTAAGCTGATGATGACAGCACTGCGACGTCCGAATCATGTAGTAAACTTTGAAAGATCGCTGTCGCTACAGATGAACAACAAGTTGTTTGAAACGGCTTTGGCCGCTACAATGAACGAGTTAGACTTGGCTTTCCATATAAAAGAGGAACAGAAAACCGAAAACTCGAATCGTTCCTTTGCAAGAAGGACGTTTTTGCTGTTTTGCCGACCGGATACGGCAAGAGTTTAATCTATCAGTTCACAAGTTCACGTTTACATATAATTAGCCAGAGAATAGTAGTGCATGTTTGGCGTGCTGTCCGGTGAAGGGCTCCGAGCTCGGGAGTGGCCCGAACCCAGAGTACGTTACCCCCCAATAGAAGTAGCGAGAACTCGGAGTGATGAGATGGGGTGGTGGAGGTTTACTGATAAACCATCGAGTGAATTGAGGTGAGTCAGCTGTATTTAAACCAATGGCGCTGATTGACTTGTGATGTTTACGCTAAGCATCTGACGCGCTTCTCCCGAACTTTGTTAATGAAACATCATTTAGCTCTGCTGGTAGCTAAACGTGTATTGTTGTGATTGGTCGTGGCGTTATCCAATTGCGTGCAGTTAGAGTTTCAAATGCATGCTTGGTGCCGCCCCTCGAGTTAGGCAGTTTTCATTGCTCGATCCCAGACCCTTAATCTTAATAGATTAGGGTCTGGATTTTTCCAGGCTACAGCAGGAGTGCTATCTGGAAATATTTTGGATATGAAACAAATAAACATGGAAAGCCGAAGTACACAAGCAAGCCAATATGTAAGAGTTGCTACAGAGCAGTGCTAACACCACTAATTTCGCAAAGCACCTGAAAGACAGACACCCGGATCTATATAAAGAAGAACTGTTCTCATTTTAACATGACTGAATCATTAAATAAGATGCCTTTTATTGTTGCTGATATAAGTGTTGTCCCGTTTTTTACCGTAGTTCGTTAATATAATCAGATTGAGGAATCTTAGACGAGTAAATACTTTAACTGCGGTCAAATGTTAATTAACAGCGCTTATTTAACTTTATTTCAAAAAATCATTACTTAAATTCTACAATTTGTCTTAATGTCGATCCAGTGAGCAACTGAGCAGTGTGTGTGATGCATGCTTGTTTGTTTGCGTGGATCATTGATTATGAATCCGACATTAAAATCTGTTCGTCAAATAATGTTAATGTATTAACCAGCATTTATGAACGATGAGCAATGCATGTGTTACAGAATATTTGAATCTTTGATAACGGTAGATAATAAAAACACAACGGATCATGTTAGCTCTGGTCCAATAAAAAATATTAACAGATATAACTTTGGATTTTAATTAGTTAATGTAGTAGTAAATTATAGTTTAAATTAACTGTTAACTAAGATTAATAAATGTTTTGGAAGTATTTTTCATTGTTTATTCATGTTAACTAATGTTAACAAATATCTTTTACCATTAAATTAAGTTCTAAGATAAGTTAGTTCAGTTAATTTTAAAAGTGTGGTCTGAAAAAAAAGTTTACGACCTACACTACCAGTTATATTTGAACAGCAAATAAAGCATGAAGCTCAAACTCAAATGAAGTTAAGAAGCTGAACAGGGCTGTAGTAGTGTACATATGCATATACTTTATTGTCATGTTCTAGACTATATTTATCTTTAAATTAAAAAAGAAATTTACCTCCTTAATATTGTGGCAGTTTTTTTCTCTGTGGTATCGAAAATAGTATCGAATATCGATATTTTTCAAGGTATCGTATCGAAGTTAGAAATTCCAGTATCGTGACAACAGCTTCGCGTCGTGGCCGCACCACCACCTCTGGTGTGCATCATTTTATAAAAATTCAATGGCCTGTCGTCAATTATTCCTTACATAAATTGTAAATTTCCTTTAAAAAAATATCAGATTGTTTCACTAGATAAGACCCTTCTTCCTAGGCTGGGATCGTTTATTAGACCCTTTGAAGGTGCATTTATACTGCATTTTAGAAGTTCAAACCCGCAAGCACCACAGAAGTCCACTATATGGAGAGAAATTCAAAAATGTTTTCCACATAACACATAATTTCTTTATGACTGAAGAAAGAAAGACATGAACATCTTGGGTGACAAGGGGGTGAGTAAATTATCTGTGAATTTTTGTTCTGGAAGTGAACTTCTCCTTTAATCGGGATTATTATCCTTTAATAAGCATTAATTTTATTTTAAGTAACATTTTTTTATGGTTTTAGTTTACTATAATAACCCTGTTTCAGACTGATGTCAGACTGATTCAGTTTTATTTCACTGTTTAATTTTATTTTATTTAGAAAAAAATATACAGATTCAGTAGCAGCTGTCTATATGGGACCGTGTGAAAGACTGGATCTACACAAGAGAACCATTTCAAGGCCACATTTATTTTATTTCACACTTTTTAGCTTTCGCAGTCCTTTTCCGTACACACATTCGCACACAAACATATCCAACCGACTCATTGGCAAAATGCGAGTACAACATCCTCTCAATACGTTACACATAAATTAGACAAGTATGTAGACTTTATAAATTTGCAGAAGTTTATAATTCCCCTGAGAGACATGGGAATGATTGCGGAGCATCTAAAGTTCAACTCATCTCTGATTTCGCTAGAATGACTAATACGAGAGATATTGCGGTGTAGGGGATACAGGTACACTAACAACCCCTGAAAAAAGACCTGTATACTGGTATAATGGCATAAAGGAAGGACAAGGTTTGACACTTGTGTTTGGCACAATCTTGCTAGTTTGCTATGTCATTAACACCAAAAAACTAGGAGTTGAAGCCAGGTCAAAGATTTGAGGTTCAGTAACTTATTTTCTGTGTCAGAATACAGAAGCTTGGCAACAGCGCTCGAGCCACAGAAGCGAACGGCCTGGACGGTGGACACTAGCAGCTACAGTCGGACTGCTGCGGGGGCGTCGGGTTGTCCGTCAGTTTGGCGGTGGGTGTTCCTGTGGTAACGGCAGGGTCGGCCTCAAGAGTGTCTGACATCTTGTCGCAAATGATGTCCACCAAGCGCTCAAAAGTCTGCTTGACGTTGATGTTGTCCTTTGCGCTTGTCTCAAAAAACTCAAATCCTTTTGAAATAGAGAGATTTATGGTAAGCAAAGGAATCAGTATTGGCATCATATTAGATAAAGGCAAACATCCAAATTTGTGTATCCCGTATACTGTATATATCTTTATCTATCTATCTATGTAGATGTATATAGAATAGTATAGTTATAGTATAGTATAGTTCTGCTAATGTATGTTTCTAAATCTTGCAGTTTATAACTTTAGAACATGCATTTGTGAGATATTAAGAGATATTAAGAATTTTGAGATATAAACTGACAATTCTGAGAACATATCTTTTCTCCCCCTCAAAATTGGACTTTATATCATGCAAACCTGAGAAAGAAAGTCAGAATTGTGAGTTATCGCAATCATGAGTTTATATCACGCAATTCTGAGGAAAAATTGTGAGTTTTTTACTTTTATATGACAGAATTAGATTATTTGTTCTTATTTTCTTTATGTTTATTTGACAGTATAGTCCTTTTTCACTAAACATAGCACATACCGCATCATACCGAAACGGTGACGCTAAAACTGTGACATGAACTGAACCGCGAGTAATTTAATCCATTACACCCCTAATATAGATAGATTCCAAGAAAAACAGAATTGCAAGTTTTTTTATCTCGCAATTCTGATCTGTATTTCTCGCAATTGTGAGTTTATATCATGCAATTCAGAGAAAACTTGCAATTCTGACTTTATTTCTCACAGTTGTGCATTTATATCACGCATTTCTGAGAAAACAAGCAATTTTTACTTTATAACTCACAATTGTGTTTATATCACGCATTTCTGAGAAAACGAGCAATTCTGAGAAAACAAGCAATTCTGACTTTATTTCTCACAATACTGTGTTTATATCACGTATTTCTGAGAAAACAAGCAATTTTTACTTTATTTCTCACAAGAACTGAAAGTTGTTATTGCAATTTTGACTTTATTTCTTGCAATTATGAGTTTATAGCACGCAATTCTGAGAGAACTCGCAATTCTGAGAACACTCACAATTCTGACTTTGTTTCTCGCAGTTATGAGTTTATATCATGCAATTCTGAGAAAACTCACAATTCTGACTGTTTCTCGCAATTGTGAGTTTATATTACGCAATTCTGAGAAAACTCATATATATAGTCGTGGCCAAAAGTTTTGAGAATGACACAAATATTAGTTTTCACAAAGTTTGCTGCTAAACTGCTTTTAGATCTTTGTTTCAGTTGTTTCTGTGATGTACTGAAATATAATTACAAGCACTTCATACGTTTCGAAGGCTTTTATCGACAATTACATGACATTTATGCAAAGAGTCAGTATTTGCAGTGTTGGCCCTTCTTTTTCAGGACCTCTGCAATTCGACTGGGCATGCTCTCAATCAACTTCTGGGCCAAATCCTGACTGATAGCAACCCATTCTTTCATAATCACTTCTTGGAGTTTGTCAGAATTAGTGGGTTTTTGTTTGTCCACCCGCCTCTTGAGGATTTGACCACAAGTTCTCACTGGGATTAAGATCTGGGGAGTTTCCGGGCCATGGACCCAAAATTTCAACGTTTTGGTCCCCGAGCCACTTAGTTATCACTTTTGCCTTATTGAACGGTGCTCCATTGTGCTGGAAAATGCATTGTTCTTCACCAAACTGTTGTTGGATTGTTGGAAGAAGTTGCTGTTGGAGGGTGTTTTGGTACCATTCTTTATTCATGGCTGTGTTTTTGGGCAAAATTGTGAGTGAGCCCACTCCCTTGGATGAGAAGCAACCCCACACATGAATGGTCTCAGGATGCTTTACTGTTGGCATGACACAGGACTGATGGTAGCGCTCACCTTTTCTTCTCCGGACAAGCCTTTTTCCAGATGCCCCAAACAATCGGAAAGAGGCTTCGTCGGAGAATATGACTTTGTCCCAGTCCTCAGCAGTCCATTCGCCATACTTTTTGCAGAAGATCAATCTGTCCCTGATGTTTTTTTAGGAGAGAAGTGGCTTCTTTGCTGCCCTTCTTGACACCAGGCCATCTTCCAAAAGTCTTGGCCTCACTGTGTGTGCAGATGCACTCACACCTGCCTGCTGCCATTCCTGAGCAAGCTCTGCACTGGTGGCACTCCGATCCCGCAGCTGAATCCTCTTTAGGAGACCATCCTGGCACTTGCTGGACTTTCTGGATGCCCTGAAGCCTTTATAACAAGAATTGAACCTCTTGATGTTCTTGATGATCCTATAGACCTTTTTCCTGAACACGGAAGTAAGTCCGACTCTTAACTGAAAGAATGCTTTGCATTTCCGGTCTGCATTGTTTCTAGTCACATTAGGGTATATTCCGAGCTAATAAACTGATGTTAAACCTATTCAAATGTTTTTAAAAAGCACATGGCTCCATAGCGCCATCACTTGGCAATGTCGCAATGACCGTCATTTGTCAGTGCCTCACTTTAATGAGTGTGTAGATGACACGAAGCAGCCGACGTTAGCTACATTAAAAACAGTTGGACGCTATTTGAATGGGTTCCTATGGAAACCGGAACAAAAAAGCATTCAATCTGACGTTAGAATTCGTAATGGCGGCGCTCATCGTTTACTCAGGAAAAAGGTCTATAAATTGTTGATTTAGGTGCAATCTTAGTAGCCACAATATCCTTGCCTGTGAAGCCATTTTTATGCAACGCAATGATGGCTGCACGCGTTTCTTTGCAGGTCACCATGGTTAACAATGGAAGAACAATGATTTCAAGCATCACCCTCCTTTTAACATGTCAAGTCTGCCATTCTAACCCAATCAGCCTGACATAATGATCTCCAGCCTTGTGCTCGTCAACATTCTCATCTGAGTTAACAAGACATTTACTGAAATGATCTCAGCAGGTCCTTTAATGACAGCAATGAAATGCAGTGGAATTAAGTGGAATTTTTTGGGATTAAGTTAATTTTCATGGCAAAGAAGGACTATGCAATTCATCTGATCACTCTTCATAACATTCTGGAGTATATGCAAATTGCTATTATAAAAACTTAAGCAGCAACTTTTCCAATTTCCAATTTCCAATATTTATGTAATTCTCAAAACTTTTGGCCACGACTGTATATATATATATATATATAAACAAACCTTTTTTACTCACCCAGCTGTTCTGCAAGCAGTCTCCCGCTATCCACAGACACTATCCTCTCCTCCTCCATGTCGCATTTGTTTGCTGCGAGGATCACCTGGGCATTGTCCCAAGAGTATGTCTTAATCTGGGTCGCCCTGACACAAGACGAGACAAAGGTGAGCAGACATGCTTGTCGTCAGTACAAATGCCACTGATACATCCTCTAGCACAAGATGTGCCAGATTCAAAACTTTTGACAGATTTATTGTATGAATATGTCATCATGCCACACGAAATCAATGCGAACGTCGAACACACTTCTTCAGATTGTGTCTCTATCTGTTCCTGTTTCTCATTTCTACAGCAGCATGTTCTTTGTGTTCTCTAATCTAGAGATGTAATGGCACTTTATTACTAGTGTATTTTGGGGCAATTGTACACAAGTGATACAATTTCCTTCAAAAACACTCAGTATTGTGTTTCGCAGGTCATCGTGACAAATTATTTTTCTTGTACAAAAAGTATTCTTCATCTTACCAAACTAACAAGATAAATCATGCTCCTTTGTAACTAAGAGGAACAGTTAAATGTTTGTCGAACAAAGCTATTGTATGGCTTTGGAGGAATTGAAATAACAGTGCACAATTTCCTTTCTGAAAATTGGATGGAACGACATGAGGGTGAGTAAATTATGACAGACATTTGCATTTCATTTGCAATAAAACTAAAATTAATCAGATTACACTTTTAAACAATACAGTTGAAGTTGAAGTTTACATACACCTTGCAGATTATGCTAAATATTAATTATTTTAACAAAATAAGAGGGATCATACAAAATGCATGTTATTTTTTTAGTACTGACCTGAAAAAGAAGCTTGATTACATACTACTGTTATGTTACCTGAATGTTTAGTGATAGTTGTTCATGAGTCCTTTGTTTGGGGATTATTTGGTTTTTCAGCATTTTTGTGTATTCAAACCCTCTCCAACAATGACTATATGATTTTGGGATCCAACTTTTCACACTGAGGACAACTGAGGGACTCATATGCAACTATTTTTGTAAATTCAGCTATTATTTTCTCTTGGGTACTATATGTAAACGTCTTTTATGTGAAATATCTTATTCAGGTAAAATGCATTTTGTATGATCCCTCTTATTTTGCTAAAATAATTAACATTTTTCAGATTCTGCAAGGTGTATGTAAACTTTTGACTTCAACTGTATTTGTTTTCTCAAAATAACTTAATAACTGAATCATTCTAAACTAAAAAAGGGTATTTTATAAAGTTACTTTAATAAAATAATTTCTTAAAGGGATAGTTCACTCAAAAATGAAAACACCCTCATGTCATTCCATACTCATATGACATTTTTGCATTAACTATCCCTTTAAGTCTGTATCTGCTAGATTAAGAAAGAAAAGTTTTTCTACTAGTAAAACTTAAGTGAAATTAGATTTAAAAGCTGTTTATTCTCATGTTTTGGCTTAGACACTAAAATTAGGTTTTAACACAAACCCATGGTCAAGTAATATTTTTACTTTTTGAACTATGCTCTACTTTATAAAATGTTCCTGAGATGATTCATGACCTCATTTCTAGATTTTTGACTCTAGGATCGACAGGCATGAATATCTCACACTGTCAGGCAGGCAGAAACTGCAGGATCACCTTTGCAAACCCACACAGTGGTGATCCTGAAAGCTTATAAATACTCCTGTTGAAAGCAGAAGCTTTAAATTCACTTACCAGTCCTGTACCGCAGCAAAAGACTCTTCATTAGTAATGTCATACATTAAGATAAAGCCCATGGCCCCTCTGTAGTAGGCTGTG
The DNA here is from genome assembly GCF_049309525.1 of Garra rufa. Classification (NCBI taxonomy): domain Eukaryota; kingdom Metazoa; phylum Chordata; class Actinopteri; order Cypriniformes; family Cyprinidae; genus Garra; species Garra rufa. The sequence continues at coordinate 30,584,382 of NC_133375.1, read as the reverse complement.
GTTATAGTCCTGTACCTTTCCTGTCCGGCTGTGTCCTAAAAAAGAAAAAGAAAAATCACCAAAAAATTAGAATTGACTGAAAATGTAATCAACCCCAGGCCATCCAAGATGTAGTTGAGTTTGTTTCTTCATCAGAACAGATTATGGATAATATTAAAAGTGCATCAGTGAATCTGCAGTGAATGGGTGCCGTCAGAATGAGAGTCCAAACAGCTGATAAAAACATCACTAAAATCAACAGGTAATCCACATGAATTCAGTCCATTAATGTCTTGTGAAGCAAAAAGCTGTACGTTTGGAATAAATTGCTTCCAGCTAAAATACAAGTCCTCCATTCATAATATTGCTTTCCTCTGTGAAAAATGTCATTTGGCACCCATTCACTGCAGAGGGTCCATTGATGTGCAAGTGATGTGATGTTAAATCTATCCAGATCTGTTCCGATGAAAAAAACAAACTCATTTATATGTTGGATGGCTTGAGGGTGAGTACATTTTCAGCCAATTTTTAATTTAGGGTGAACTATTCATTTAATTTATTCTGGGCCAGACCCAGTCAATACAACAAATGTGTGAAATGAATGAGCGCTCGAGTCTGAGAAACGATGGAGACGGCGGTTTGTCACCTCTAAAAGTAGCAGCGCTTTCACTGAAAGCCTAAAATAGAAAAGCATGCCACGATCTGAAGAACAAATCAGTTGTGCTGATGCTGACTTAAAGGCCTAGATAAGGTGACAATGGCTTATGTTCCCTTTCCATAAGCCAGTGTTAATCATCAGCCCATGTGATGTTTACATTGCACCATGTGTGATTATCCAACCCTTCAATGCTTTACCAACCATGAAACATTGATGCTGAGTTAAAGACGATTTAAAGTCTGTGTGGGTTTTGCAGTCATTGCCATTACCCAGATCTGAAGCTTGATCCTTTTGTCGTTCTTATAGACAGTTTTGACCTTAAAGTCGATGCCCACTGTACTGACAAAGGCAGATGTGAAAGTATCATCAGCGTAGCGGAAGAGGAAAGATGTTTTTCCAACACTGCTGTTCCCAATGATCAACAACTTAAACATGTAATCAAAGTTTTGATCAGAGTTCTCCTTTTGTTTGTTGTCTTGCGTCGCAGCCATCTGTGAGAACACAAAGAGACAGCGTAATGAATAGATCAAAGGTTTACAGCCTAACAATATTGTGTAAACTAATTATATGTCATATATAGTTAAATGATACAATAAAGAGAGACTGAGGTCTTCTGGATTTCATTAAATACCATATGTTTTTTAACTGTCACTGAAAATCAGCACCAGGAGCTGTCCATGACAGCATGTTGAAACCTAGTGAGCATTCTATAGCATTTTTTAATTTAACCCATTTAGTCTCACCTTTCACATTTGTAACCAAAATGTAATTATTAGTTTGAACATTAATGTATTTTGCACAAGTGTTGTTAACTATAAATTAATGCATATATTTTTTTTAATAAAAAACTAATTGATTCACATAAAACAAAGTATTGTAATATTAAAGAAAATAAAAAGTAAAAGTAAAAAATTAAAAGAAATATGCATCCATTTTCTTAATATATTAAATTACACTACCAGTCAAAAGTTTTTTAACAGTAAGACTTGTAATGTTTTTAAAAGAAGTCTATTCTGCTTACCAAGCCTGCATTTATTTGATCCAAAAAAATACAGCAAAAGCAGAAATATTTTTACTTTTTAAAATAACTGCTTTTTATTTGAATACAAATTAAAAAATGCAATTTCAATTTATTTCTGTGATCAAAGCTCAATTTTTATCATGATTACTCCAGTCCTAATTTTTTATTATTATCAATATTTAAAACAGTTGAGTACATTTTCAGGATTCTTTGATGAATGGAAAGATCCAAAGATCAGCATTTATCTGAAATTAAAAGCTTTTGTAACATTATACACTCTACCATTCAATAGTTTGGAGTCAGTATATGTTTGGAAAATATAGAAATTAATACTTTTTATTTAGCAAGGATGCTTTAAATTGGTCAAAAGTGATGATAAAGACATTTATAATGTAACACAAGATGTATATTTCAGATAAATGCTGTTATTCTGACCTTTCTATTTTTTTAAAGAAACCTGAAAAAATTCTACTATTCTACTGTTCTCGACATAATGATAATAAATGTTTGTTGAGCAGCAAATCAGAATATTAGAATGATTTCTGAAGGATCATGTGATCAATAATGCTAAAAATCAGCTTTGATATCACAGGAATAAATTACATTTTATAATATATTCAAATAGAAAACAGTTATTTTAAATAGTAAAAATATTTCAGAGTTTGACTGTTTTTTCTGTACTTTGAATCAAATAAATACAGACTTGGTGAGCAAAAAATATATACTGTTCCAAAACTTTTGACTAGTAGTGTGTTACAATATTGTTTACAACTTTCAACTGAGTCTTGCTGAGCATATAAACAAATTTTGACCAGAAATACAACATAAGCTTTATGCTCACTTTATCTGAGAAAACTGCGACTGAATTGTTTAATAGGTGCCTATGATACACCAAAATGCTGTCTATGTAGGTAGCTAACTAGGTTTTGAGACGCAGCCTGTGTGTTGTTCCGGGCTGAGCGTTTATAAAGGGGTCTGTCTCTTTTAGTCCTGATAGTCTTTAAACACCTAATGCTTATAATAGATTGAAACTATATTTGAGGTGCACCATAGATTTTGAGACAGTTGAGCTATAAATGAGATCACAACCAGTAGGCTTATATACACAATATTTCTACACATAAATAAACATAAGGTTTGAATTAGCAGCTCCTATGAATAAATTAGCTTTTACGGCTAAAAAAGTGCTTTGTCGTCACTGATGTTGCGTTTCAGAAATTTATTAGCAAAACCTTTTATGACCGGTCAGTATTGTGCATGCTGTCAAATCTCTTTAACATACACCTGGTTTTTACAGTATGACTAAATTAGCCATTTATTTTTCTTTTTGCGTGGCTCCATTACGAGCGAACATTATATATAACGCCGTTTGTCACTTACCTTTCCGTATAACTCCATTGTTTAAGACAATAAATAAAACCAATACAATAAACGGAGCTTGATTCTGATTTAGTCCTAATAAATTATAGTTTTTTTCCGTTTTGGAGAGGTGGAGTCGGCTGTTGGGATAAATGTTGGATGCAGTGATGCTCGCAATGGACGTCAGCAGACACTCGCACTCTCCACCCATTCATCCCACATCCGCCCAGAGTGTGAGTGCGGTGTGTCGACAGCAGGGGGCGGCAGTGTTGCTTTCTCTCACAGATCAAAGAAAACACACAGAAAACTGGATCTGATATCAAAACATTCTACATTTGTGCATTTCATAATATAATAAACAGATTATGTGTATAATATATAATAAATAATACGATAAATATTACATACACTAGACAAGAATGAACAAATGCGAATAAAAATAAAAGTGGGGGAAAGGTAAATGAAAACAGTACTTACAGATAACTTCTGAAGAACACATTGTGAAAATCAAAAATATTAGTTTATATTTTAATAATACTTTATTTAGGATTTCTGTTACTGTAATGAAATGTAATGCTGCATAACTAATACGACAAATGCACTCATTAAAGAAACATGAATACACAGCATGAAAATATGAGTTTGCGAATTTTATCATCCCTTGAGCATTTTCGTTATTTCGACATTACTTGCTGATTAATTTAAAAATCTCCAAAAAAAAGTTTACAATACCAATCAATTTTTGTTTTTTTTAAAGAAGTCTCTTTTGCTCACCAAGCCTGTATTTATTTGATCCAAAGTACAACAATAAAAAGTAAGTTTTTAAAAATAAAAAAATACTATTTAAAATAACAATAAAATTGTAATTTATTCCTGTGATCAAAGCTAAATTTTTTGCATCATTACTCAGTCACACATGATCCTTCAGAAATCATTGTAATATACTGATTTGCTGTTCAAGAAACCTTTATTATTATTATTATTATTATTATTATTATTATAAATATTTAAAACAGTTGAGTAAATTTCTTTCAGGATTCTTTGATGAACAAAAAGATCCAAAGATTAACATTTATCTAAAATAAAAAGCTTTTGCAACATTATACACTACACTTCAAAAGCGGAGTCAGTATTTTTGGGTATTTTTTTGGGAAAGAAATTACAGAAATGAAAACTTTTATTTAGCAAGGATGCATTAAATTGATCAAAAGTGATGATAAAGACATTTATAATGTTACAAAAAAATATATTTAAGGTAAATGCTGTTCTGCTGAATTTTCTCACTATTAATCAAAGAAACCTGAAAAAATTCTACTCTGCTGTTTTCAACTTAATAATATTAATAATAAATGTTTTTTTAGCAGCAAATCAGAATATTAGGATGATTTCTGAAGGTTCATGTGACTAGTAATTATGCTAAAAATTCAGTATTGAAATCACAGGAATAAATTACATTTGAAAAAATATTCAAATAGAAATCGGTTATTTTAAATAGTAAAAATATTTCAAAATATAACTGTTTTCGCTGTACTTTGGATCAGATAACTGCAGGCTTGGTGAGCAGAAGAGACTTATTTAAAAAAAAAAACATTAAAAATCTTACTGTTCAAAAGCTTTTGACTGCTAGTGTATATGTTTACAGCAAGACATGTAGTACTAATCCTACTATTATAACGTACTTTTCAATATTCATGAACTGAGCAAACGCTATAGGAGCGGTTGCAAAGGAACGTCATCATGTAATTAATATTCATAAGACAATCCCTCGCCATAGGATGTTAGTATGATTAATTAATATTAATGAGCTACGCCTTCTCCATAGTAGAACTGCCCATCCCACTCGCATGCGCATGTGTTGTTTACAGGAATGTCACGTATTCCTCGTACTAAAAACACACAGTAAATACACTGGCATGCAAAAGGTAAACAGATTTTTCATTGTCTATTATGTTGTCGTTAAATGTGTTGCTGGTAAATTGTGCAGGGGTTGGTTGTTTGTCCAGGAAATCTGAAGTAAACGCATTCGCGCTTTTGTGAACAAGGCTTTTGAAGTAAACAGAAACTGTAATACCGTATACGCGTTTAGTTGGTAAAACATATTACTTCAGCCTACATACTATGTCCATGACTGTGCTATATAATAATCTCTTCTAGTAAACAAACGGTTTAAACATTGTTTCCATAAAACAGTGATTTCTTAGCGTTCTCTAGTGGTTGAAGAACTCTGTTTGACTTTGACTGTATTTCTTGAACCTGCATGCATGTGGAGGAAAAAAGAAGTCTTTCATGTTTTTCATGTCCAGTCATAAGTAGCACGGGTATGTTTGTAGCAATAGCCAACAATACATTGTATAGGTCAAAATTATCGATTTTTCTTTTATGTCAAAAATAGGATATTAAGTAAAGATCAAGTTCCAAAATATTTTGTAAATTTCCTACCTTGAATATATCAAAGCCTAATTTTTGATGAGTCATATGCATTTCTAAGAACTTCATTTGGACAACTTTAAAGCCAATTTTCTCAATATTATGATGTTTTTTTTTTTTTTTTTGCACTTTCAGATTCTAGATTTATTTTTTAAAAGTTCTATCTCAGCCAAATATCGTCCTGTCTTAACAAACCATATATCAATCAAAAGCTTATTTATTCAGCTTGTATAAAAAGCAATTATATATAAATCTTTAATTTAAATAAAATGACCCGTATGACTGGTTTTGTGGTCCAGGGTCACATATTAAGTCATGTATATTACACTTGTTTGCTTTTTTCCTCTAGTGTTCCACCATGGAGGATTCAGTGGATGTCATAATTCAGCATAAAAGTTGCAAGCTCTCCCATCATACTCGGGAAAAGCCACTTGTCACAGCAGCATCTGGCGCTTTGCTAGTGGGAGTTTATGGCCTCTGGTCATTATTTGCACTTCCTGGTTTTCGAAAAGTACCCATATGTCTCAAGGTACTGAGAGCCATATACAACATATTGGCAGCTATTTATAGGTCAGATATTTGGTCAATACCCTGGTGATCCTTTTAGATGGCAACAATCTGGACTTTACCTGGACTACAGTGGTTGTTAAGATTTATAGTACTAAAGAGAAATTCAATCAATCAAAATTCAATCAATCAAATAATTACTGATGTAAGTGATGTTAATATTGTCCAGGTGCCTTATTTGCCCTCCAGTAGAACACAGACCCAGAATGTAATGAAACTCCTGCATGGGAGAGCAGGGTGTCTGGCAGATCTGGGATCTGGTGATGGGCGACTGGTAAGTCTTTAGCATTGACAATGAACTGAATATATGACATATATTTCTAAATACTTTGCTTAATACCAATCATTCTGCATAATACCAGTGCTTGTACAGATACAGTCAAAGTCAAAAGTTTACATACACCTTGCAGAATCTGCAAAATGTTAATTATTTTTACCAAAATAAGACAGATCGTACAAAATGCATGTGATTTTTTATTTAGTACTGACCTGAATAAGATATTTTACATAAAATACATTTACATATAGTCCACAAGAAAAAATAATAGCTATAAAAATTACCCTGTTCAAAAGTTTACATACCCTTGATTTTTAATACTATGTTGTTACCTGTGTTGATCCACAGCTGTGTGGGGTTTTTTAGTGATAGTTTGTTCATGAGTCCCTTGTTTGTCATTAAACTGTCTGTTGTTCTTTAATAAAATCTTTCAGGTCGCACAGATTCTTTGGTTTTTCAGCATTTTTGTGTATTTGAACCCTTTCCAACAATGACTGTATGATTTTGAGATCCATCTTTTCACACTGAGGACAACTGAGGGACTCATATGCAACTATTACAGAAGGTTCAAACACTCACTGATGCTTCAGAAGGAAAAAAGATGCATTAAGAGCCAGGGGTGTAAACTTTTGGACGGAATGAAGATGTGTACACTTTTCTTATTTTACCTAAATATCTTTTTTTTTTTTCATTTAGTACTGCCCTTCAGAAGCTAAAGAAGATACTTACATGTTCCTCAGCAGACAAAATAAGCTAAATTTACCCGGATCTTCACATTATTAGCTCTTAAAGCATTGTTTATCCTTCTGAAGCATCAGGGGGCATTTGCACCTTCTGTAATAGTTGCATATGAGTCCCTAAGTTCTCCTCAGTGTAAAAATATGGATCTGAAAATCATACAGTCATTGTTGGAAAGGGTTCAAATACACAAAAATGCTGAAAAACCAAAGAATTTGCGGGACCTGAAGGATTTTTTTGAAGAACAGCAGACAGTTTAACCCAAACAAGGGACTCATGAACGACTATCACTAAACACTAAAACACAGCTGTGGATCATTCAGGTACCAACACAGTATTAAGAATCAATTTTATATAAACTTTTGAACAGGGTAATTTTTATAATATCAACTATTATTTTTTCTTGTAGACTATATGTAAACGTCTTTTATGTGAAATATCTTATTCAGGTCAGTATTAAATAAAAAAATTACATGCATTTTGTATGATGTTCAATGTTCAATGTTCACTTTATTTATAGAGCACATACTAATACAACAAAAGTTGACCACAGTGCTGTACAAGAAACCATCCAAAACAATAAAATCACTTCAACCAATTTCACCACTGACACTACATTCATGTATGCTCAAAAGCCACTGTAAAAAAATATGATTTTAAATGTCGCTTAAACTCTCTAAGAGTGGTGCATTGCCGGATATATTGGGGTAACCCATTCCACAGCCTTGGAGCAGCAGCCGCAAATGAGCGGTCTCCTCTCAATTTCCTATAGGTCCGCGGAACTACTAATAAACTCAATGACTCCGACCGTAGACTTCTCTCGGCTTTTTTCACCTGAATCAGATCAGCTATATATGATGGAGCTGTGCCATGTAAGGCTTTAAAAACAAATAATAGTATCTTAAAATCAATCCTATAAGAAACTGGAAGCCAGTGTAACTCTCTTAACACAGGCGTGATGTGCTCATATTTCCTAGTGCCTGTCAGGAGTCTCGCAGCCGCATTTTGGACTAGTTGTAATCTATCCAAACTTTTGAGATGCACACCATAGTATAAGGAGTTACAGTCTTGAGAAAATAAAAGTGTGGATAACCTTTTCCAAGTCTTTCCTGGATAAAAAGGGCTTAATTTTAGCAATTAGTCTCAATTGGAAAAAACTACTTTTGACAACTTCATTTATACCCAACTCAATTTTAGATGTATCGACATTCTCTGACGGCCCAAATAATACCACTTCGGTCTTTAATTCATTTAAACATAACATATTAGCAGACATCCACCTCTTGATCTCACCAAAACATTCCACCAGTCTTTCTACCGCTATAGAGGCAGTAGGCTTCAGAGGTAAATATAACTGGGTGTCGTCTGCATAACAGTGAAATGACACCCCAAATTTACTCAAGATCTGACCTAGCGGGAGCATATACAAAGAAAAAAAGACTGGAGCTAACACGGATCCTTGTGCGATACCACAGGTTAAAGGTGCTGAGGTCGAAATACAATCCCCCATCTGAACTGAGAAACTTCTATCTTGGAGATAGGACTTAATCCAATTTAAAGCATTGCCTTTAATACCTACACAAGTTTCTAATCGTGAGATCAGTATCTGATGATTAATTGTGTCGAATGCTGCTGTAAGATCTAAAAGCAAAAGTGTAGTCATGTCACCGGCGTCAGTTGCCATAAAAATGTCATTAAAAACTCTCAATAGTGCAGATTCAGTACTATGTTGTTTTTTAAACCCAGACTGAAAAACTTCACCGATGGCGTTCTCCTTAAGAAAGGACTCCAGCTGATTATAAACCGTTTTCTCTAAAATCTTTGCTAAAAACGGGAGTTTCGAAACTGGTCTGTAGTTACACAACACACTCTTATCCAAATTAGATTTTTTCAATAAAGGCTGCACTATGGCATGTTTACAATACTTTGGAACAATTCCCGAAAGTAAGCTCTTATTAATTATCCATAATACAAATGGCCGATCACCTCAAAAACTTGCTTAAATAACTTTGTCGGAACAATATCTTGTGGAGAACAAGTCGTCTTGAGTTTGGGTACCATGTCTAAAAGCATAGATAAAGAAATGGGCTCAAAATCAGACAAGACAGCATGCGTTATGGATATATCCACAGGACTGTATGACCACTGTTGTATATTGTTTTGGATGTCTGATATACGACCTACAAAAAAGTTTAACAGACTTTCACATACGTCCATTGCCAATTCTCCAGGCACCTCCAACCTAGGATTCAGAAATGAATCAATTGTTGAAAAAAGTACTCTTGGGTTTTGACGGTTATTTTCAATAACATCTGAGAGATATCTAGATCTGGCCATTTTCACTGCACGTTGAAATTTGTCTGCAGAATCTCGCAACATTTCATAGGAAATTTGTAGCTTATCTTTCTTCCATTTACGCTCACATCTTCTGCACTGTCTTCTCAAAGATTTAATATGTTCATTGTACCATGGTGTCGACTTGTGTTTTCTACAAACCCGCTTTAACGGCGCAACGCCGTCTAATGTTTCAGCACATACTGAATTAAAAACATTAACAGCTTCCTCCACACTAAGATGCGGAGATAAGAGGTCCACTTTCGCACCTTGCAATGTCTCCATAAAAGACACATTAAACTCCCCATGTGTACTAGGTGTTAATGGACGAAACCATCTTTTCGCCTGGCAAAGTTTCCTTGGCTGGCAAGGCAAGGAAACAGTACACAAAACCGGATTATGATCAGATATTATAAAATCATCAATGATAATGTCTTTGATAACTAAGCCACGTGACAGAACCAAGTCCAGAGTGTGGCCATGAGAATGCGTGGGACCATTCACCATTTGCTGGAAGCCAAATGACTCAATAACACTTAAAAAATCTTTTGCTAAGAGGTTAGTGGGGCAACACACATGAATAATAAAAACCCCCCTCACTAATATTTTATCATATTTCATAACAATGTCCGCAAAGAAAGAAGCCAGTTCTGAGATGCAGTCCTTATTAGATTTCGGTGGCCGGTAAATAACAACGCAAAGCACCGGTGTTGTTGCTTGCAATTCAAAAGCTTGGCATTCAAAACTTAAAAAAAGTATCAAGCTTAAGCAAAGTACATATAAAATTGTCTTTAAATTTTATATGTACCCTGATCCCTTTTATTGTGGTAAAATCATTAACATTTTGCAGATTCTGCAAGGTATATGTAAACATTTGGCTTCAACTGTATTTGTCTTCCATAACATGGACATTTAACAAAAATCCTAATAATTTATATAGTATTTAACATTTTTTAATCATGTAAATCTCCAAGAGCTATACCAGATTTACAGATGAAGTTTTGTGCTTCTAAGCACTTTCTGTTTCAGATGCATCTGATGGCTTTCTGCAGATGACTACTTTCTCACCACAATGCATGGTGAGATGCTTAGCAGCTGGGTGGGAAATAATATATGGAAAGCAATATGTAATACAAAAGAAAAAATTTCAAAACAGGCTATTTATAATTGTGCATGACTTCGCTGTTAGCTGCTCATTTTAAGCTCTTGGGGCTTGGCTTTCTAAAATGAAATGACTAATGTGTGGGTTATTTATACAGTCATTTCTTACCAAGATAATGGCCACTGGGCAGCCTACCTGGGGCTGCCTCTTTTGTGTTCAAAAATAGAACTCATTAACACTCAAATTTGGATGGGAAAAAAAACTTTTTCTCCTGTTACATCTACAATTGCTAGAATCATTGGTCTTGCAGTTAAAAATATACTTCTTGGTCTCTTTTATACATTGAAAGCAAACAATATGAGCCACAGGCAGTCTGCTTTATGTCCACTTATAACTGACATAAATATCACAGACGCTGGTTCTCAAAATGTAGGTTTGCCTGGATGTTTTGTAGGTATTTGCTGCCACTGTTGAGGGTTTCCAGTGCACTGGCTTTGAAATTAATTCTATCTTAACTGGATATGCCACAGTCAAAGCAAAGTGGAAGGGAATACCATCCAGCACTGCAAGTTTTAGAAACCAGGACTTTTGGAAGGTAAGGTAAAGGTATTAAAGATGAAGTGTGTAATTCCTGTGCCACTGGAATTCTAAAAATAATGGTTTCAAACTGATTTTCAGTAAAACAGTAAAACAAATTGCTCCGCCCCCAGCTCATTCCATTGGTTTTTAAGTAAATGTTGCCTATGTATATAGGACCACAAAACCAATCGTAAGTAGCAAGGGTATATTTATAGCTAACAATACATTACATGGGTCAAAATAATCAAATTTTTTCTCTGTCAAAAATCATTAGGATATTAAGTAAAGATCATGTTCCATGAAGATATTTTGTAAATTTCTTACCGTAAATATATCCAAACTTAACTTATTTAACTTTAACTTTTTGATTAGTAATATGCATTGCTAAGAACTTCATTTGGACAACTTCAAATGTGATTTTCTCAATATTTAGATTTTTTTTGCACTTTCAGATTCCAGATTTTTAAATAGTTGTATCTCGGCCAAATATTGTCCTATCATAACAAACCATACATCAAAGCTTATTTATTCAGCTTTCAGATAATGTATAAATCCTCATTTAAAAAAATGGACTGGTTTTGTGGTCCAGAGTCACATATATGTTTTATTATATATATATATATATATATATGTATATAGTTGTGTATACATACTGTTAATATTTAGTTCTTTGTGTCAAAAAGGTTGAGAACCACTGCTGTAGGCTTCCAATTTCGGCACAACACACCTGTATTAGTTCTACAACTGTGTGGAAAAACACCTATTAAAAAAAATTACACATACCACGTGCATTTTTTTTTTTTACATGATTTCACATGTCCAAGTGTTGATGATTCAGTTTTATCACTTTCTTTTACAGACTGATTTGTCTAAATATAACAATGTGACTGTTTTCTTGGCACCCGGCATGGTAAGTACGCACAGATGTCCTTTCTCCATTTATACTGAGCTGAGTATTTAGATGCAACAAAATTACATCATCTACAGTGGAGACCAAAATTAGAGAACAGTCTATAAATACTTGATTATTTTGGAAATATCAATAATATTCATTGCACAAAATTTAAAGGAATATCAGCTGTAGGTATACCACTGTTACTAACATTTTAGTTTTTCATACTAACCTGAAAAACATTATTTTGTGGAAAATACAGTGATCAGAATGAGAGAACAGTAACTACTGTAGCATGAAAAAGATTACAACTACAATTTTGGAGGGTTACAGATTGGAGGAAGTGTGGAGACCCTTGCTTTGAATAACTTCAGCACATATGCGGCCACAGGACATCACTAGTTTCTCAGACTGCGCTGGTGTGATCTTGGTCCACTCTTCCTCCACTCTCTTCTATAGTTCGGTAACTGTAGTGGGTTATTAAGCCATAACGTTTTTCAATCAGGACCCTGACCTGGCCATTTCATTATTTCAGTGTTTTCACCTTCAAGGGACTCCTTTACATGTTTTGCGGTGTGACGGGGCATTGTCTTGCATGAGCATTTCAGGCTGATTGGGAAATGCTTTCAAGGAAGGAATTGCATGTTGCTGAAGGAGGCTCTGATAAACATCCCACAAACCATGACATTTCTTCCCCCACCTTTCACTGACTTTTTTATACACTTAAGTCTTTCCTTATTTTGATGCTGAGCAAAATGTTCTCCATCAGACCCAAATAAATTAAACTTTCTCTCATCACAAAAGTTAACCTTGGACCAGTTCTCCTTTCTCCACACAACATGCTCCTCAACAAGGGTGGGCATAGCTTTTTGATTCTTTCTGCTGATGAGAGGTTTGGTCACTGTAGACTACACTTTCAGTCCGACTTCTCTTAAACGTGCTGAGACAGATTCTTATGCTGTTCAGCACTGAACTGGCCAGCAATTCCAACTGCTGTACTGAACCGATTCCCCATTGAGGGTGTACTCACACTAAGCAGTTTGAACCGTGCCTGAGTGCGTTTGACCACCAAAGCGCGGTTCGTTTGACTAGTGTGAGTGCTCCGAACCGTGCCCGGGGCGCGGCTCGTTTAGCCGTCCCTGGCCCGCTTGGAAGAGGTGGGCCAGAGCACGGTTCAGTTGGACTCGGGCGCGGTTCGCATGCAGTGTGATTGGGACATTTTTTAAAATTCTGCCTTATGTAATCATTCTTGCAATGAATTAAAAACATCAGCCCAATATATGATATATTTCTGTAACCCTACAGATGTTATCTATCCATTTGTGAAAGAAATATAATTATGTCAGAAGAGAAGGTGGTGTGACATACACTTTAGTATAAACTGAGCCAAAACAATTTTTTTAGGAATGTTTGGGTGATTGGGACACAGGTTTTGGGTGATTGGGACATCATGTATTATCATTAATCTACACATATTTATTCCTCATGTTAGCTGTTTGATGTGTTATAGGCCAGAATTTCATTTGTTCTGTTCATAATTAAGACTCATTTCTCTTTTCGTAGTTTTTATTATTCAATTTATTAGTCAATATGAAACAAATATGACCCCCCTAACCCCCCACATGAAAACTTTTATGTAAACCTTTGGGTGAACTGTCCCCTGGCTCATCCCCAATAAACTGTTTGTCAAACACATTTAACTGAAGCAAAAATTGCCTTCAATCCATCAGACCAAAAACGTTTCACTAAAGAGAACACTCTTCAGTTCCAAAATTCATGAAAACTTTTAAACCAACTTGGGTGAGCTAAAAACATTTTGTGAACTGTCCTCTGGTTCATTCCTAAAAAAGTTTGTCAAACACATTTAACTGAAGCAATTTTTTTTCCAGTGTGTTTATTAGGGCTAATTAGCACAGCTAGCTATTGCACAAACCTTTGATAGCAGCATGAATACGGTGTACTACTGTAAGATTTTTGTGGTTGATTAGGGGTTGCACAAATGAGGAGGCATACAGAGCATACACAGCGATTTTCTATATAAAGCTTAATCTTTTTCTTGATTAGCATAGCTTTTCAGCACTGTCCCAATCACCCAAAACCATGCTGTTCCATCCACCCAAATTGAGTTTTGGTGGATGGGACAAAATAAAAACAACCTAATACTAGATATAACAATTGTATTACCTTATTATGAAAACTAGCTAAAGCTTATGTCATTTTCCTCACCTCATGTGCTGCAGCATCAACTTCCTGTTTGAGGCTTGCCCCGCCCAGTGAGATGATGTCACACCAATGAGGGCATGCAATATTGATTAAATAGTCTCAAAGCAAGGACTTGGCCAAAAAAACATATATTTTCACTCATCAGGCAAAAAAATAAAATCTGTATGGCTATACTATCCCATTCAACCGTATCAATCGACAATCGTACTCGGGCCCGGTTCAGGGCAACCGTCCCTAGTGTGAGTACACCCTGAGAGTCTGCCCAATATCCTGTCTTCTTGTGCATTTGTCTTACATGGATGACCAGCCTTTTTGGGGGACTTGAATGAATTAGTGTCATTGTAAACCTGCAATATTCAAGAAATCACAGATTTGGAATGGCTTTCTTCTTTTGCAGTGGCTGAAAGTGACATCTCTTTGGCCTTCATCTGGACAACTTCCTGTCGCAGAGTTTCAGTCACCTTAAAGCGGCCTACAATCTTGCAATCTCAGAACATTGGAGGAATGCTTCCAGTTAAATAGGGGTTTTCATATAAGGACATTATCACCGGATGACAAATTAACACCCAAAATGTGGAGGTATCTGTAAGTGTTCTCTAATTTGGATCAGAGTTCTTTTTCAGAAGTCTCATTTAAGTTTGTTATACTGTGCTTCAGAATACAATTAATTTATGAAATGTGCTTAAACTGCCCTTTTACTCCAAAAATAGGACTAAGAAGTGACCTTGAAAATTTTAAAATTATAGATTGTTCTCTAATTTTAATCTCCACTGTAGATATATATTCTTAATTGTGCTCTGATTTTCTCTGATCATTGGAATTTGGTGAAGAATGTATTAGATAAGGCTGCTCTAGAGTTTTAAGTAATTTTAAACAATGTTGTGTGAGACACATGTGGATGGACAGAGTCTTTTTAATGGAAAACACTAATGCAGAAAAAAAAAACCTGACTTACCAATAGTTACCTTGGTCAATACAGTGTGCTTTGTCATCTACAGATGGAGGTGTTGGGTAGGAAACTAGAAAAGGAGTTACCAGATGAGGCTCGTGTGATTGCCTGTCGCTACCCATTTCCTGACTGGACTCCCACAGCTACTGAGGGTGAAGGACTAGACCAGATTTGGGCATATGATATGAATGCTGTACGCAAGCTTTCAACACAGACTACCCTGAAATGAGGAAAAAAAGCATCTTCTCTTCTGCTTTCTGTTTTGTGTTTTAGCACTGCTTGAAAGGTACCAGTCACTTTTAGAAGACATATACCATATATAAAGTATGGTATGTGCACAGTATAAAGCATAGAATAAATACTTATTTTTATATTAAGGACAGGTTTTTTCTCCTTTTCTGTAACAGCAGGTAGGTTTGATGACAAGTTGTTTGTCTGTGTTGTGAAATTCTAAACTAAAATAAAGTGCCAAAATTACCCTACTGCCAAAAACTGCTCATATGACCTTGGTCTTTTGGTATCTCCTTGAATAATAAAGCCAATTTTTTTTAAATACATGCCTCACCATTACATGTAGGTCAGACTTGTAGTATATTTCCTACAAATTAATAGAAATATTTAATTTTTTTAGTAAATTAAATTTTACTCTAATGTACATTGTCATTCAAACGTTTAGGATCAGTAAGATTTTAAGTGTTTTTTTAAGAAGTCACTTCTGCTTATCAAGGCTGCATTTATTGATTGAAAATACAAAAAAAATAATATTGTTAAATGTTATTACAGTTTAAAATAACAGTTTTCTATTTTAATATATTTTAAAATATAATTTATTTCGGTAATGCTGGATTTTCAGCATCATTTCTGCATTCTTTTGATCCTTCTGATTCATTAGAAGCCATTTTACTATGATTATAATAATTTATTATCAATGTTAAAAACAGTTGTACTACTGATTTTTTTTTCTGGAACCTGGGATACTATTTTTATTTTTAATAAATGCTTCATTTTCTAACGTTTTATTCATCAAGACAAGAGTAATGATGCTGAAAATTCAGCTTTGATCACAGGAATAAATACAATTTTAAAGTATATTAAAATAGAAAATTGTTATTTTAAATTACAATAATATTTCACAGTTTTACTGTTTCTTTTACTGCAATTACTTAATGAAGGAAGTCAACACTAAAATTATACATATTAAGGAAATATAACAAAATATTTTGCATTTGACATTTTAATACATGTTACACTAGTAAAAGGTTTGCACACAGAACTAGCTAAATACGTTTTGATAATTAAAATTAGATAGTAAATAATATTATCTGAAACTGCTCTGATCTTAATGTAAATTAACATTAAAATGAAAACATTCTTGTATAATTTTAATTATTACAGAGTCGACAAGCTCAAGACCTGATTTTGGACAGGCCAAAATACCCATGTTAAAAAGTTTAAAACTATGCTATTTTATTTTAATTTTGGTTAATAGTTTATCTAACATGTCTCGGAGTTATTATATTTAGAAAGCCTATAATAAGTTTTTAAAAAATGGAACCTCGTATGTTGTGTGTCACTTTGGCCACATGGTGATGCTCTGACACTCTTCTGTGAATCAAGACGTTTCAAACGTAAGCTACAAATGCCTTTACGCTTTGTTTTTTAAACCATGATGCATTGGCAACATCAGTACATTGACAATATCTTCAGAATTTCTATCTTCAGAGTTTCTAATATCTAAAATACTGTATATATATTAATCTACCTTGGACCGAAATACAAGATGTGTATTCATCACTATGCGGGAGATTGCTATATAGGCTAATCACTGTATGAGGGAATGCAGTGTGGATATATATGAATCATTGCTCAGATAGACCTGATTTTCTGTGATAATCTTTTCCTAGTAGGTGTCTAGTATGTTTAATAATGGATACAGTGATGTAGTTCGCAGATGACAGAGTTATACGCCAGATCTTACACGCCATATAGGGTCTTCCCGTCTTGTGACGCAGTTCGTCTAGAGCAGAGGCGCGGTATAAAAGCGAGGAGACACGCCGGTACAGCAGCAGTGAGACAGCACACACAGTAATACACAGAGTCATGGAGACACTGAGGAATACCTCTTACCCAACTATAACGACACACAACGAAAAGATGTGTGAGCTCAATAAAATAAGTGAGCAAGGATGGAAAAAGCCAGAGGATAACAGTCGGACCGGCACAGAGTATTCAAGAATCATTACAGACCCCAATACTGGGAAATGTTACTGCCGGGGAAAAGTTCTAGGAAAGGTAATGGACTCAGTATTAATGCTGATATTGTTCAAAATATTGTATTTATTCAAAAGCATTTTATTTGATGTGAAATTTATTGTTTATTGCATTTGAGCATGATTATATTGCTTTTATATAGTATGTATGCATGCATTGGTTATGATTGCATTGCTTTTTGAAAATCTTTTTATCTTGGTTAACATTATACTTAACTTATACTTTCTCTATGCCATAGGGAGGCTTTGCAAAGTGCTATGAAATGACCGACCTGTCTTCAAGTAAAGTTTATGCAGCCAAAATCATCCCTCATTCACGTGTGTCAAAACCACACCAGAGAGAAAAGGTAGGACAGACACATGACATAAATATAAATGCACAAACGACTGATCAAGACTTCTCACTCATATTCTGTATTCTGTTGTTTCAGATAAACCGAGAGATTGACCTGCACAGAGCTCTCAGCCACAAACACATAGTGCATTTCTACCACCACTTTGAAGACAAAGACAACATCTACATTCTCTTGGAGTACTGCAGCAGAAGAGTGAGTTTAAATGCCTGTTTGTTTTGAAGTGATTCTATAGAGGACTGTGTGTCCCCTGACTAACTCCTGGTAATCTTTTTCAGTCGCTCGCCCATATATTGAAGGCACGTAAAGTCTTAACAGAACCTGAAGTGAGGTATTACTTGAAACAGACAGTGTCTGCTTTAAAATACCTTCATGATTTGGAGATCCTGCATCGTGACCTGAAACTAGGTATGTAAGCATAAACTCACTGTACGTGCAAAACATGTTAACATTTCATCAGATTATACGTAGTTTAAAATCTTCTGTTTTATCATTCAAAGGCAACCTGTTTGTGAATGACTCAATGGAGCTGAAAGTGGGAGATTTTGGGCTGGCTGCCAAACTGGAGCCAGTCAGCAACAGACGCAAAACGATCTGCGGTACACCCAACTACCTGTCCCCGGAAGTGCTGAACAAACAGGGCCACGGTTGGGAGTCTGACGTGTGGGCTTTGGGCTGCGTCATGTGAGTTTGTCACCCTCAGATGTGAGGGTTTCCTTTATACGCTATATTTGGAAATAGCTCAGTATGAATAGGCAATAATTGTAGATTCAGACTGACTCTATATCAATGAATGTCTGCTTTTCCATTCCTGCTGTGTGCGCCATTGTAGCTTCAGCTTTAATGCTTGAATGACATAATAGCAGCATGTGGTGTACAGTTTGTCACCAGTGATGACCTTTTCTGGGCCTGTTTACTCAGCCACATGTCATTTTGAACCTAAATGACTGTCTTTCATCCACTGAACACAAAAAAATGAGTTTAGCTCTTGTCAAAATAAGGAATGTAATTCTGCCTATTAAACTTTTAAAAGTAGTTGTGTGCTACATTTCAAGTTGTCTTTTATAATGTTATTCACTCAGAAGACTTTTAAGATAATTTTTTGGTTCTTTTTTGCTATTTTAAAAACTTGATTTATGAATTCATGTTCATTATTATATAAAAAACAGCCAGAGTATTCCTAAAAAATGGTTCAGTTGTTCAATTTTCCATTTAGTACTGCCCTTCAGAAGATACAGAAGATAGTTACATGTTTCCCAGAAGACACAATCAGTCAAATTTACCATGATCTTCAAATTCAAAAAGTTTATACCCCTGACTCTTAAACTAACTAAATGAAAAAATATGGTATTTAGGCAAAATAAAAAAGGCACACATTTCCATTCTGTTCAAAAGTTT
>NC_133375.1:30512756-30560256 GCF_049309525.1 Garra rufa | reverse complement strand
AAAGCTTTCAGATGACTGATAATTTTTGATTTTACATTCAAATATTTTCAATGCGATTTAAATCTGGAGACTGAACAGGCCACTTAAGAACATTCTATGACTGATCCCTGAACCAAGCATAAGTAGATTTGGATGTATACTTTAGGATGACTGTCCTGCAGAAAAGCCCATTGATCATTAGCTTCTGTCTTTCAACCAAAGGCACCACAATTTTTGATTTCAAAGAATCCAAGATGTCCATCATATAGTCATAATTTCCACTTCCTGCAACAATAAAACAGCCCCATAACAGCACTGGTCTGCCTCAACGTTTGACTATGTAGATGATGTTCTTCCGCTCATAAGTTTTGTCTTTTTTGCACCAGACATACCACTGCTCCATAGGTCCAAAAAGTTCCAGTTTGGTCACATCACTCCATAAAACATGACTTTTAGCATATTCAAGTCAGCGTTTTATGTTTTTCTTGGTCAAAAGTGGCATTCAGCCAAATGCCCCAACATGAATGCTATGC
This sequence comes from Garra rufa, assembly GCF_049309525.1. Taxonomy (NCBI): domain Eukaryota; kingdom Metazoa; phylum Chordata; class Actinopteri; order Cypriniformes; family Cyprinidae; genus Garra; species Garra rufa. The sequence goes on along the minus strand of NC_133375.1, from coordinate 30,559,744 downwards.
TTGTCTTGTGTTCATCTTATACTCTGCATTGAAATCTTTTTCCACCTTTCATTGGGTCATATTGAAAGTCTTTGGCTGTATTTTGCAGGTTTTTCCTCAGTTGTTCTGATCAAACATTGTATGATATTGTGCTTTTTCTTAAACACCCTCAAAGGATTTCTAGTAGAACACATTTTAAGCTAAGGAATAAGGCTGCCAGCTGTGTCTCTAGGAACTTTTAATGTCTTGGAAATCTTCATATAGCCTTATACTTTCTAAAGTGATACAATTATTTATTCTCTGTAGTTTTCTTAAGAGCTCTGTTGACTTTGTCACATTAGCTACTCAAACTTCAGCACATGCATGGGCTCAATGTATGTATGTGTAACAGCTCAAGCTAATTCTGTTTTCTAATAGAGTTTCTAAAGGTTTAATTATGTTTTAAGACAATTTTGTTCCCCACCATACAATTAAGTGACTAAAAAACAGCAATGTAGAATAGGGGTTGAATAATTATGACAGCTGTGTTATTAAAAAATCCCAAAGTCCTAGATGTTCAGAAAAAAAAGAAGAAGAAAAAAAAAATATATATATATATATATATATATATATATATATATATATATATATATATATGTATATATATACATACATCATTATGTGCATTAATTGCGTTTGTTATCATATTAGACTCGAGGGGAGGGTTGGTACTCAAGTGGGTGTGGTCAAGTTGAGTGGCGGATGTAGATTACGAACAAATACACTCTACTAAAATCAGCGTCACATTGGCTTCACTTGGTCGGAAAATAAACCTTGGTTCTGACTGCTGGGATATTTGAGGTAACCAGTTTCCCATAAAACTAAGTGCAAAATGACAAAGAACTCATGACTCATAAGTAACCATACACGCAGAGTCAAGGTGTACAAAGCAACACCGGGATGTTGTGGAATTTCTTTAGCTACTAAATCAATACTGAATTTGTAAAACTGTAACGATAGCAGTCTGTATTTAGTAGCGTTTAACGACTCAATTCAGTACGTGAGATATGGCATAGATGAAGCAGAAATAGTTATGCTATTTTGAATTCAGTTTGACTGACAGAAGCGCATATTTTTGCGCACAATCGCGTGCTCTGGAAAGAGCGGTTTGTGCGCACGCGTCCTAAACGTGCATGTGGTGCATGTCTCTTTTTTAATTAAAAAAAATATTTACAATCACTAAGAAACTTAATGCTTCTTAATACTAAAGTCACTTTTTCAAAGTCTTCACACGGTTCTCCTAACCATCTTTCCACTTGACACAGCAGTTCATTTTACATTCAAAATGCACTAAAATTTCCAAAACACGTTATTAATGCCTCAATTCAAGTCATTCTTACATAACTCTAGCAAAGGTTTTCACCAAACGAACACACCCTATCACTCAGAACACAGCAACCTAAAAAACACTGACAACAGGTAGAATTATACAATGTTTTCTTTTGTAAAATTTCTTTACAAAACAGGAATGACTCTTTCTAATGTTTAAAAATCATTGCAGTATGTTACTTGGTCCATGTTTACATTACAGTACAAAATGATTCCCCTTTTGTATAGATGATAACTAGAGTAAAAAAAAACTAACACTGAAGATGTTTAGCTGCATGCAACTGCTTTATAGTATTTGATTTTTTTTACATTCAGAATATTTTTCTATCTAATATTACTGTGGAAATTTCTGTCTTATTCATTTCTGTACTGTGCTAGGTTTTGAACTTGAATTTTAGTTTTGAAAACAGTATGTAAACATGTGCAAATTGACTTGTTTAGTACATAAAGTTTTGGTAGTGTTTGTGTCAAAGTGATAAAAGAATTAATGTAATTTGACAGATGTCCTCAGTGAATGCATTTTGTGCCAAAACAATGATAATTGATCTACAGTTTACCCCACATAGACTGATGTTGTGCTCACTGTGTGAAAAGTTTTGAAAAAGTTACGTAAGTATTGAGAAATGTGTCCTAGCGATTGTATAAAACTATACCTTTAGTTTATTAAAATATAAATCCTTCTCTATATGATTTGGCAGCTTCCACATGTTTATTTCATGGTTTAGACAGCATAAATTAGCAGAACAACTTCAGTAGTATATTAACTGTGCATATTGTTGTTTACATCTGAGTATCGCCAATATAGCAATATCCAGTTAAAGGACCAAATCGTGATGCAAGTGCAAACCCTCTATTATATGTTTTTTTTGTTCAGAATGCTTACAAAAAGATGTTTATAGACCTAAGTGAATGTAAACATACGGGACACAAATCTAATTACTTACCATGTAAATGCAGCCAACTTTCGTTGCGATGTCGATGTGATAACGCAAATAACTCACAGCATTTGTCTGAATAACTTTAGCAAAATTTAATATCTCTGAATATATATATTAACTTAAATTAACTGAATTCAGGTAATTACTGGTATTTACTTGTCTTCTGAATGTTTATGTAGCTAATTGAAAAGTCCTTTACTACATGCCATTTTTTATTTTATTATAAATGTATGATTATCAATTTGCAGCTACATGCCATTGTTTACATTTATTATAAATGAATAATTATCTATTTTTAGCAGTATTTAATATTGCAGATAGCTTGTTCAATAGCAATTCATTTGGTACTGCCATTCATATTAAGCACTGTGAAATTTAACTGACAACAGTAGTAGAAATAGTCCTAGATAAAGTAACACAATTAGACAGTTTACAGAGTGACAAAGGCAAGAGGGCAAGGCCTGTTGTCAAAAAGCCTATGTAAAGTTACTTAAGCATATGATAAACAACCATGATGTCAGCTTTCTAGAATCTAGATAGTGATCAGATGGAAAATAGAAAGGAGGAAACATTACACTATCAAATGAATGACACATAGCATTACATATCAAATAAACTACTTCCATCTTACAATTAAAGGAAGCTTTTGAGGCAAACTCCCAGGAAAAGTAAGGATATTACCTAGCCACTGCCACACCTCAAACAGAAAATCACGAATATTACTGGCACATCGCATTATGTAAGTGGAATATATTTAGCCACTTTTATCTTAGATCTTAGGATCAAAAACCCCACAGTCAAACAATTGTTTAAAAGACAAACCCAAAGCTCACCTTTTTGAAAAAATTTAAAGCCCATTTGACAGGTTATCTTGAAAGAGATTGAATTAGCTATTAAAGCTAAATTTAAAATTGAAAACTAAACATAAATGATTAAAAATAGGCTAAATCTAAATGCTTTTGTCCTCTTCATACTCCCACTGGGAGTTTGTACAAAGTTAATTACAGAGCTGTGGAATTATTGTTCACGGCATTTCTCAATGTTAGCGTATTGACATCAGAATTCTATAGAAATCTTTTATACTCCTTTAGGAAAGAACTACTTGGTTTGTCACCATGCATTCTCTAGATTGTGTTACTCTCTGACCTTTGCAAAAACCAAATCTGGCAGACCTTTAACAACCCAAATCTTCAGCATGACGCAAATACTTCTTTAAAAAAATTCCCTGCCAACTTCGCAGCCAAACAAACGTCTCCATAGATGTGTATGCATGTGTTAAAGTGTGCATGTATGCGTACGTGCTCCAGTATTTGTTCTGGCATATATTTATGTGTGCATGTGTGCGAAGCACCTTCTGAAGTATAGTCACAAAGCTGTGCGGGTTACGCATGTGTTGCACTCATGTGTGGGCTTCATGGATTCATAGCAGGCTTGGGAATCAGATGAAACGTTGTTAATTCAAGCGCTCTATCATTTACCAAACTGCTCCATCCCTCGGATTTCACATTTGACCCTGTAAGGGTGGAATACATCTTAAAAGGAAAGCAGAAGGGGAAATAAATCAATAATCAGAAAAGTTCAGTCATTTGAACTTCAACGAAAATTATTTTCATAAACCTACTCTCTATCACATTGTAACTATGCTTGGGGAGAATTGTAATGTGGTTGGAAGGTAAAGAAAGAGTTAAAGTGTATGGAGGGTACATTGGAGCAATCTGATGTAGGAAGATGAAACATTTTCAATTGAATTTGGACAAGGCATTGCAATCACTCGAGTAATCAGATCTACTGCCTACTTGACATTTAGATCAAAGGAAAATGTTCTCAGATACCAGGGAAAGAGGTTTGTACCAACAGTGCTGTGAAACTCAAAAAGGGATGTTTCACATTGGTTCCTTGCCTTCAGTCTTGGGAGAAGAATTCCTTTGGGCCCAAAATCACATGTATTCCATGTGGAAACAGCCCAATTGGCAACATTGTCTTACTATGAATAACTTTCTTGTTTCTGAAAATGCCAAAGCTTCCCACATACGCACACACAGTGGCTTCCCATTTGCCTTACAAGCCCAATCTAGTTGCTGCTGACGTCAGAAATCATATCTCGAACAGAACAAAGTAATTTATTTATAAACTGGAGCACCATTTTTGTATCATTCCTTCTAAACACATCGTCAGAGATGTTCAACCTAAGGCATGTCTGAACAGTTTTTTGAAATGATGAAACATGATGTCATGTCTCACTTTAAACTGATGAATAAGGTCTCATTGTTAAAACACAGATGAGCCTTGCAAAACAGTACTGTGGACACTTTAATTTTCTGTTTGGGTTTATGTATATGCTTTATTTTATAAATGAACTGTTTTTATGTTTCCTGTCCTAGCTATGCTAAGATTTGAATTCAAAAACAGTATTATAGCTATTAAACTATAGCTTATGATTTTAAATACAGTTGAGTTCAAAAGTTTACATACACCTTGCAGAATAAGCAAAATGTTAATTATTTTTCCAAAGTAAGAGGAATCATACAAAAGTGAACGTAATAGTTGAATTTTAAAAAATTACTCTGTTCAAAAGTTTACATACACTTGATTCTTAATACTGTGCTGTAACCCGAATGATCCACAGCTGTGTTTTTTGTTTGTCCTGAACAGTTAAACTGCCTGCTGTTCTGCAGAAAAATCCTTCAGGTCCTACAAATTCTTTGTTTTTGTTTTTTCAGCATTTTTGTGTATTTAAACCCTTGCCAACAATGACTGTATGATTTTCAGATCCATTTTTTTGACACTAAGGACAACTGAGAGACTCATGCAACTATTACAGAAGGTTCAAACACTCACTGATGCCCCAGAAGGAAATTCCAATGCGTTAAGAGCTGGGGGGTGAAAACTTTGAATTTGAAGATGAAGGTAAATTTCTTATTTTGTCTTCTGGGTAAACATGTAAATATCTTCTGTAGCTTCTGAAGAGCAGTACTAAATTAAAAAATATGATATTTAGGCAAAATAAAAATAAAAATGTACACCTCTTCATTCTGTTCAAAAGTTTACACCCCTGGCTCTTAATGCATTGTGTTCACTTCTGAAGCATCGGTGAGTGCTTGATCCTTCTTTAATAGTTGCATGTAAGTCCCTCAGTTGTTCGCAGTGTGAAAAGATCGAACTCAAAATCATAGTCACTGTTGAAAAGGGCTCAAATACACAAAAATGCTGAAACAACAAATAATTTGTGGGACCTGAAGGATTTTTCTAAAGATAAGCAGGCAGTTTCACTGTTCAGGACAAACAAGGGACTCATGAACAACTATCACTAAACAAAAAACAAACAAACAAAAAACACAGATGTGGATTATTCAGGTAACAGCACAGTATTAAGAATCAAGTCATGGCTTAATGGTTAGAGAGTTGGGCTTGTAACCTGAAGGTCGCCGGTTCGTTTCCTGCACCGGCAGCAATTGAAGGTGGGGATTGTGAATGAACAGCGCTCTTTCCACTATCAATACCATGACTGAGGTGCCCTTGAGCAAGGCACCAAACCCCCAGTTGCTCCCTGGGTGCTGTGCTTTAACTTACTTGGATGGGTTAAATGCAGAGCACAAATTTCGAGTATGGGTCAAGACTTTCAAATGTATGTAAACTTTGGAACAAGGTCATTATAAATTCAAATATTGTTTTCTGTTGTGGACTATATGTAAATGTCTTTTATGTGAAATATCTTATTCAGGTCAGTACTATATAAAAAATAACATGAATTTTGTATGATCCCTCTTATTCTATATAGGTGTATGTAAACTTTTAACCTAACTGTATGTATTTTACCTCAGAACAATCTCAAAGTAAAACTTTTTTTTGTCATGGCTGTGCTTTAAATAGAAACTATAATCTTGATTCAAGTGATGAAGGATTTTGAACGTCTCTTTTATGATGAGGTTAACCCTGCCTGCTTGAAATGTTTGAAAATGATCAACAGTTTAAAAAAAATGTAGGAAAAAATGCATTACTTTAATGAAGTAACTCAAATCATTACACTACTTATTACGTTTTAATATGGTAACATGTAATCTGTAACCTATTATATTTCCAAAGTAACCTTCCTAACATTTATTTAACGCCCCCAAAACAGCATGTCTTAAAGCAGTGATAATTTGCACTGCTCTTGGTAGATTGTGCTGTTCATTATGGAAATTGTCTGGCTGCGTCTGTTTTTATTTAATGTGCGCATTGTTAGTAAATCACATGCAAAAATGTCCTCTCCCATCGGCGCTTTAATGGAATTGCACTCTAAAGCTAATTTGCCCTGTTTAGTGAAACCGGCACTAAACAGTCCTTCTATTCCTATTATGTTTCTTCCTGTTCTAGCTTCCTTAGCCTTAAAATACCTGAGATTTCCAAATCCCTAAGGCATGTTGACTTTCTCAACCATATGAGTTCTGAAAAATACCATTTCAAATGTTATCAGTGAACAGTTTAATGTGTGTCTGTTTTTGTCAGGGCTTTGGGAAAAAGCGATCCCCCTTAGGCCATAAGTGGTCTGAACGCATCTTCGAGGTTTGCCGTTTAATTACCAGAGAAGGTTCAGCGGTTGCTTACAGGAGAAAAGCTGCCACAAAAATGGGACAGCATCATGCTGCATATGAGCAATGCAATTTGTTTGCACAATGATGCAAAGTTTATTCTGAAATACTTTCAGAATGTTTTTGATTCTGAAATGGATTGTTGTTTTAAGAGTTATGAATGGTTACACAGGATTCAGCCACAAATTTGCTCTTGTTGTCAAACTATGTATTAGCTTACAGAAGAAAATTCCCAACGACACATGCCAGCTTAGATAAAATTGAAATACCGGAAAACATGCCTAACGTGAAGAATTAGTGTGCAGCTGTTTGCTTCTTAGCTCTGGATACACCCAAGACAAACAAGCTAGTCGGAAAGTTTCTGTCAACAGTGGCAGAACTAACAATATTGGTGTGTATTTATTCTGTGAAATCCTGGACATGCATCCTAGTGGATATCCCATGTTTGTCAGTTGGATGAAAGAACAATGCTGTGGGTGTGTGTGTGTCTGGCATGGAAGTTACTTTTAGTTAGTACATTTAGTTTCATAGTTTTTTTTGTATGCATTTGTTATCAACATGCATGAAGCAAGTGTTATTCAAATTTCCCAATTTTACTGACATTTTGCTTTTGTTTCTCATTAGGTTTCACAGCTTGTCCAGAGGGTGAAGTTTCTCATTACCGAAAGGTAAGTTGAGGGCACACTGACAGCTCAAGCTTTACAAGAAGTAGAAGGATAAGATCTCCTGCTGGCGATCTGCAGGGCTGATGCTCTGTAATTGAGCACAGATGATGCTCAGCCCACTCAGTGATTTGTGGTCAACACTGTGCCCCCAGCAGGTTGGTTAAGCTTTTGAAGCTGTAACCTTTTGTTGCCAGCGAATGACCCCAAATTTGGCCAGTCTTAATAGAAAACTGGACTTCGAAAAACTAAATGCTTATTATGCATCATTGCTTATAGCACATCGCTTTTACCTTGACGCAAGGGGGTGGGTGTGTGCGCGTGTGTGATTCATGCAGAGCTCTGTCTGTGGGCAGAAATTGATCATGTCTGCTTGAGCTTTAACGGAGGCAGACAGAATCCTGGATCTTCCTCATTAAGGTCTGAGAAGGATGTGTCTGGAACAGACATGTTGAAGCCCCCCTCAAATGAAATGACACACAACCCAAACAGCAGCTGAAACACTGGAAAATCACCAGGAGCTGTTGTGCCGTGTCAGTGTGTCACATCTGGTTTGGAAGCTCAGAAACTGTGGCCAGAGGCTTTATCTTTCAATAAACTGATGTTCTAACAGTCATGCTTATAAAACACTTTATGGCTGGCATTATAGCATGCCAGCCCAGGTGCTTGGAAACTGTGGAAAGAAAAAACAAACGTACAGCACCGGGAGCCGGTTCAACAGCTTTATATATTTCATAAACTTTATGTAAATAGTAAGACACTTGTGTAAGCACATTTATGAAACATTTATCTTCCATGCACTTGGAAAGTTCAAGCAGTGGCTGCACTCTTAGCATATATGGTTCGTTTGGCTTGGCTGACGAAACAAAGCCAATTTTGAATCTAGTTCGGGAAGCTTAAGGATGTTAACTTGTTTTAGTCAAGAGCTGCAGTCCTTATTACAGAATGCCATTCATAGCGACCAATTGTGTTTGTATATGAGAATTCCATTACCTTTGCAACCATAGCTTACACCAAAATAGTTACTGTTGTTGATCTTTCTGTAAAACTGTGGTAACTGCTTTGTGTTTGTCAAATAGCAACCACATAGCAATGCTCTAAAAACCACCCAGTGGTGCGTTTTCAATACAACAACAGCAGTCATTGCTTAACCACCATAGTGCAATGCATCATTGTAGACAGTAACTAGTTAGTCGTGACTGTTTCCCAAACATGGTCGCATCTCTGTTGTTTGAACCACATTGATGTTACACACGGTTGAAGTAAAAACCTCTACTAATTAACTGATTCAAGCTCTCCAAGATGTTGTTGTAACAAACATGGTACATGATGGCTACTGTTTTTTTGTTCCTTGTTCTATTGCTTTATTTGATGTTTGAGTCATCACACATCAAAGTTAGGTTTTTTTACGTCATACTTAGGACTCGCGTCAATGGTGCTACACAGCAACATGTTAAATAACACATTTGGGAAAACCTTTATCATCATATAGCAACATGGTAGGAGCCACTCTGAACTACACTGCAACATGTTATAAAGCTGTTTGAAAACCTTTGCAACCACAATGCAATGTTCTAAAAAACACTCTTAAATATTTAAAGTCCCCATGAAATCAAAATTGATGTTTTTCGTATCTTTTAGTATGAATATGTTAGCCTTAAGGTTATCTATAAGCTAGTGTGCTCCAAAATAACGACAAAATTCCCATTTAGAAGATACAGTATAAACATTCAAAACTTGCAGTCTCTAAATTTCGCCAATATGGATCAAGGATTCTCATCAAACTTTCTGTCCAATTAAATGCTCTCTAGAATCCGCCCCTATACTATAAATAGCTATTGAAGCTGCAGCTGAAATCGGTCACTTGTTCACAGAGTTAGTATTTTCTGTACAGCGAATGGCGTGTAGTGCACTGTATAGGGGATAGGGAATGATTCAGACAGTGTAAATATGCTTTCCACTGGGTTAAAAAAAAGTCTGGTTTCACAGTCTGCTTCTGTCCAGGGACGAGATAGCACTGAGTGGATTGTATGCGTGAATCGGCATAGACCACTAAATGTATCGAACCCATTTTAATTCTGCACTGAAAGCTATATTTTATAGCGATACGGATGAGATTGTGGCTGTCAAATGTGGCCTTTACTGAGCTCAACAGCTGTGGACCAGGTTGTGACATAAAACAAAATGCTATTGGGTATTTAAAAAAGGGGGCGGGACTGCTTGATATGTCCCACCCTGTTTTTCTGTTTCAGTTGAAATTACATCAACACATAGAATAATGCTGCGTGTTTCAAACGCTTCAGTGGACCTTTAAAGGCACAATATGTAAAAATTTTTGATTAAAATATCCAAAAACCACTAGAACAGTGTTATATAATTTGTTGACTTGTGTACTTACATTATCCCATATGTTTCCAAAATGTTTAAAGCCAGAGAAATAAAGAATTCAACTAGTGTAACAGTCCATACATTGGGTCGCCTGCAGTGACGTCATACACCCTCAATTTCAATTTTTATTTTGTAGAAAACATGAAAACACCCAAAGATGCTTTAATATGTTATGTGTTTTATTAGACAGGTGACGAACGCGCAGTGTAGCATTATAACAGAACTTCAACACACTGAAATGTATTTAGTTACAGCGTCATCAAACTACGCCTTTGTTTCTTTGTTTGTTTTGAATATGCGCCCTCTAGCTGTGAAAATTACACACTGTGCTTTTAAAGGATAAGTCTACTTCCAGGATATAAATTTCCTGATAATTTATTCACCCTCCCTATGTCATCTGAGATGTTTGTCTTTCTTTCTTCAGTCACAAAGAAATTAAGTTTTTTGAGGAAAACATTCCAGGACTTTTCTCCATAGAGTGGACTTCTATGGTGGCCAACAGTTTGAAGGTTCAAACTGCAGTTTCAGTGCAGCTTCAAAGGGCTCTACACGATCCCAGATGACAAGTAAGGGTCTTATCTAGTGAAATGATAATTTTCTTTAAAAGTTATATAATTTTTAACCACAAGAGCATTTGCACAAGCTCTGCAATGCGCATGCACGTCTTTACAAATCATTTTCTCCTCCAACTTTAAAATCGTCCAACATCGTTTCACCTTTTTTTGTAAAGGGCATTTGACTTTCTTTGCACATTCACTTTGTGTGACCTTTCCAATGTGACTACGTAATGTGTGAGGTCTGCCTGGTGCAAGATGAGCATTTGTGGTTAAGAAGTATACATTTTTCATTATTTTTTTTTTGGAAAATTACCAATTGTTTTGCTAGTCAAAACACTTATTCTTCGTCTAACATCGTGTAGAGCCTTTTGAAACTGCATTGAAACTGAAAGTTGGACCTTTAACCTGTTGGGCACCATAGAAGTTGATTATATGGAGAAAAATCCTGGAATGTTTTCCTCAAAAAACTTAATTTCTTTGCGACTGAAGAAAGAAAGACATGAACATTTTGGATGACACAGGGATGAGTAAATTATCCGGAATTTTTTATTCTGGATGTGATCTTTTCCTTTACCATCCACCAGTGTTGAGGGTAATGCATTACAAGTAACGCAAGTTACATAATCAGATTGCTTTTTCAAAGTAACTAGTAAAGTAATGCATTTGTTTTTTCAACTAAGTAACGCAAGTTGTTTTCTCATTTATTCACTGAGAAAGTGGGAGTGAGGTGCAGAGGCAGATGCACTTCTTTCAGTCTAAAGCTTATTCATTTCACCTTTGGTGTGAAATGGCCTTTAGTTGCCAAAAATATAACTTTTGGTCTTTTTTTGTTTTTATAAAAGAAAAACTAAAAAGCAAGCCTAGGCCAGATGACAAAAAGTAATGCCAAAGTAACGTAGTGCATTACTTTCCATAAAAAGTACACAATTAGTTACTATTTTTATGGAGTAACGCAATATTGTGATGCATTAATTTTAAAAGTAACTTTCCCCAACACTGGCAACCACATAAGAATGCAGTAAAAACCACCCTGAACAGCAGCATGTTAAAAACCACTCAAACTTTTCATATTGTGTCGCAGTGCCCTAGCAACCACAGAATACATTAGCAACCACTGCCAACCTCTTAGCATTAATTGATTTGCATGGTACTCACATCTTCTTGTGAAAATAAAATAAAGTCTAGGTATGGTTTTACAGGAGACAATAAATGTTGTAATTTCTTTTAACTGGGAATGTTTTTCCATGAAATAAGAAAATAATAAATGAGTACACTGATGTCAGTTTAGCGATGTGCCAGTCATGTGTGAAAAGAGTAGCTTCCAGCAATCATCCTCTCAGGAACACATTTCCTTTTATGTGCGATTCTAATTAGACCGTGATTGACTATGTAGATTTCTCTATAATCACAGCTTATTTTCATTCTGCCAAACTACACATTTCAGTCCTCGTTTCCGTGAGCTCAGAAGCGCAGTATGCAGCAGAAAGCCGATGTGTCTCCCACGGCAGACCGTGAGTCAGTGAGCCCCAGCGTGAAGCGCAGCAGTGCAGGGCGGCAGGAGAGCCGGGGATTGTTATGGTTTGCAGTGGGTGGATAAGGGTCATACAGAAGTGTGGCAAGGGCAGGAAACAGGTGTCAGAAATGACGCAGAGAGAGAGTGTGAGTGAGAGTACTTCAGACGAGCACACGCTCACTCACACACACAAACAGCAATCAACACTACTGTCTTCAAGCCGTCTAGTATTTTCAAATAAGGTAAACACCAACATTAGTCAGTCCCCCTCCCCCTCATGCACACGTAAACATTTTTTTTTCATTGTTATTTACACAGCGTGGTCACTGATTATATACCATGTTCCTTGCTTTGTACCGTACTGGTGGTGATTGCCAAGGCATGGATCACTATTGCTCATACGTAGAGTTAGCGATTTGAACCAATTTCTAACCCTAAGTGTTAAAATTAGAAATTTGTCATACCTTTTGTACTGTGGACATGAATTGGACACGAATTATGGAAAATGGCAAACAGAACCTTACATTGACGTAGAGGAGCCTTACAGATAAATAAAAATAAAGAGATTTGAAGATGGGTAGGCAACCACATAGCAACCTTAGCACTCTACCTTAGCAATGATCCAGAAGTCCCTATAGCAACTGTATAGGAATGGGCTTAAAACAGCCTAGAACACTTAGCAACCAATTAGCAACATATCATTGGCTACTACTGGCATGGGCATTCACTCATATTTTCACTCATTCCTAGTTACTGTAAAAATCTACTTCATATAAACAGATCTGTGATTAGATCATTTTGTTGGCCAACCGGGTCTTTTGCTACTTCTGGTTTCTTCAGGAATTAGAGGTTCAAGCACCTAGCGCTGAAACCCTATTGTAATTGTTAGAATGCTCACTGATCAGCGATCTCCATGTAAAACTGATTGTGCAGACCAAACCGTAGGTCGTAGAGACTTGAAACTTGGAGGGATGGTAGTACTCACACCACCTACAACGTCACTAAGGCTCGCCCCAATCAGCCTGACGGGGGCGCTACAGCGAACAAAAGTGTCATATGCCTAATGTCGTTGGAATCCTTGGCTCATGGTGGACAGAACACAGATTCGATCATGAGCCTGGCGAAATGTTCAAGTATTTCACATTTTTTGAAAAACCTACTTTCGTGAACTAGTCCTAGGCTTTTCGCCCAATCAGAACCAAACCAGTGCAGAAAGATTCTCTGGAGAGTGAATATCAATAATTCTCAGAAAAAAAGAAAATTGGACTTTTGACTTGCCGTCGCAAAGGGATGCCAAACCGTTCGAAAGGGGCAGGGCCACTTTTAGTAAAATAAAAGTGGCCTAAACAGAATGTGATATCTTCGGCAAACTCAGAACTCTTATGTAAGCGCTCAATCTGAGGTTGCAGAAAAAAAAATATTAGAGCCTAGCCACCTGGTGGTGCTATTACAGGGGAAAAACATAAAAATGGCTATAACTGGGCAACATTTGTCCTTTCAGCATGGAAATCGGTATGCACGGTTTTGGTCCAAAGTGCCACGTGTCTATAGGGACATTTGCGTATCCCAAAAAACATGGCCTCCATTGGTCGATGAAGTTTGAGCACCTATTAGACAAGGTTAACGGAGGCTGATCGGAACAAAACTTTGTGGGCCTGTTTGAATATCGCATTTTTCAAGGGACGTAAATGATTGTACATTGCAAAGTTTTTTACACATACATGCGATATTTGTATCATATAACACAACTCCTCATGCTGGCCAACTTTGCCTCTAGAACCACTGCTGTCGATCAAATTGTTTGTTAAATGATTGGGAAGATGTAAAAAATCTTCGTTTGTGAACCAGTCCTAAATTGTTTGCTCAATCTGGAAAAAAACACTGCAGTACAGTTCTCTGGACTCTCTAGGTCAATAATTACCAAAAAAAAAAAAAAAAAAAAAAGATAATTTACCCTTTGGGAAGCTATAACGGGGTTGTTTAGAAAAGGGGCCTGTCCAAATTTACCCCAAATCCTATAAAGCCTAAAGAAAAACTCAAAACTTCACAAAGCCTGCTAAACACATGCAACAGGTGATTCTAGACAAACAAGCAAAGTTCTAAGGAGATCGGACCACAGCTGGCACTATAACAGTCATAAACGTTAAAATAACATCACATTTCTAAAAAAAAAAAAAAAATGCTTTTTTCAATCATTGATTTAAGTGGGTACAGACTTTTTTATATTTGCTTAAATGCCTAAGCATGAACCATAAAAACATTGACAGCAAATCAGAATTCATCAGACTTTAATGAGCTTGGTCATTTAATTGTTATCATTCTTGGTGTAAACAGGGCTTAACTCTTTTAGTGACTTTTATATCTTATAGTTGTGACTCATGCCTCATAATTGTCTCATAACTTCATATTCCACAATGTAGCTTTATTTCTTTCTTCTCTCTTGTGAGGTGGAAGGTGGAACCGGGCATCCACAGTCCCTACATGGCCTTCATTAAATGAGGATGTTATGGTAATTCTGTGTCACCGAATGCGTGTGATATTCACAGCTGCAAGCAATTCAATTAAACACACAAGATCATTCTAGCAGCAATCTGTGGATAAAAGGACTCTTCTTGTTATTGTCTGTTGATTCAGGTATATATGCTGCGCCACTCACGCTGCCATTATCAGTCGACTTCCGATTTTCCTGTTTGTGTGGGCTGCCCAGGATATTTTCCTTCTGTGCGTCTAACAGGAAGAGAGTCGACTGGGGGTGGTGCTTTCTCTCTCCCTCTCTCTTCTCATGACTCATCAGAGCAGCCCGCATCCACTCAAAAGCACACTGTGCTGTTCTGCTTTCCTGGGTTACAATAGGACTCACGATCACTCTCTCTCGCTTTTTCTCTTGCTCTGGCCTTTATCCCTCCCTGTGTCTTTCACAAAGACGTACACATTGTCTAATCGTTCTTTTTTATGAGACGGATAAGCAAAAAACGGCTCCTCGTGCCAGAACATAGTACGTGGAATAATGTGCCTAAGAATTATGCAAAGTCGGGCTGCTTTTGAAGTTCACAACATGACGCAACCCCTTTGAGCGCATGGGTTTTTAAACATAAAACAAAATGGTGCAGGATTCTGGGAATATGGATAATTGTGTTGCTAAGGAGAGCATAAGGGAGAATGTGTTTGTGCATACTGGTTCAACAAGAATAAACACGTTCAATTTATTGCTCTGCCATTGTGTGTCTGTATGTTGTCAGAACCAGCAGTCCCGCTGGACTTGGCATTGTTTGGTCTCTGTCTCAGGTAGGGCTGTCGGCCCAGCAGCCAGACAAAAGCAGGGAAGCATTTTCATCATAATGAAGCCTGTTTCTTGATTGGTGTCTCACTCAGAATCCCAAAGAGCCTGTTAATTATTCAGACGTGAATAAAAGCACCTGGCCCAATCCTTATGGAGCTAGAATAAAACAAAGAGACATTTTAGACATTTGTCACTTTACAAAATACATTTTGAGCAGTATCATACTCGTAGCAGTGCAATATGTGGGCAGAGTGGCGTAGGTAATGACAGTGTGCTGATATACAGTCATATTGCATTTATACAACAGTTTGTCAGCACATGTGTGTAAATAAAAAAAGAGACAACAACGGAGTGTCTTTAAAAATCGAACTACTTCCTTCTACCACAAACTCAAATCTCAGTTTGACAGTTTAACAGCTGAGCCTAAGCCTCTGTTACTAATTTGAAAACATCACTTTAGAACTAGCAATGAAGGACCGTTGAGTTGCTTCATTGAAAGCTTATTTGGATTACTGTATTAAAAGCTCATTATATTATGTAGAGTATTATGAGAGAGAAATTGACTGAGCAAGTGTGCATCTGATACAGCATTCATTCTTCAGCTCAATCTCATATTCACAATAAAACTTTAGTTTGAATGTCTGCTGAGGAAAACAATATCTTTGTTGCGTTATCCTTACATCTGTTAAGGGTGATTTCCGATAAACAGTGCTGCTCAGTGCAATTGTTGGCTGCGTCTTATAAGCTGTTGTTGAAAGTAAAAATAACTTTATTGATTACAACCCTGTTTCAGTCTCTTTCAATATAAAAGTCTTTCCTGCTAACTCACTAAATAAAACGGTCTCTTGTCGCCATTTAATGGCGGAATAATGTAACTAAAATCACCATCAAAAAGACACACACACTTTTCCAATACTAAGTACTAATATTAAACACTGCCATAATTTATATAAAATATTTTTATTGAATATTAATATTTAATAAACAACAACAGCCATCATTAAAGTTGTTAAGCAATTCAGTCAAAAGTACAAAGGCAGCGCTCTGATATACAGCATTCAATTAATATAAACCATAACATAATGATACTTTGCCCTTAGCCAAAACGATTTGCTCTGAGCGAATAATGGATTGAGACCAAAGATTTAGTTCGATTTACCAAAAAGTAATTATATCATTAATTTAACCACTATAGAGACATCAGAGTCAGCATCAAATTCCAAAAGATCTGGCCGAGGTAAGGCTGCTCTCGTGGGTTCATGATTGCTGAATGGCCGCTGACACCCTAGAGCTTGCATCTCCGAAAAATAGACGTTGTCTTTATTAATAAACTGCATATTTAACTTCTAAACAAGTATATTTTTGCCTAAAAACTCCTAAAACTAAATTACATGACACGAAAACAGTATTTATAAAATTACACTGGATTTGGGCATCCGCCATGACACTCGCTGTGAGCAAATGGTGAAATGGTTGGAGGATTCGAGGACCTGAAAGAACTGCTGTTTAAATGTATACATTTAAATTTGCACTTCAGAATGCATTTAATTTTTTCTGTATTTTTAAATGTGAAATTAGCTATATGTGTGTGTATGTATGTGTGTATATATATATATATATATATATACATACATACACACACACACACACACACACAAAATGACAGCTAGGTGTTGAAGATGAATTCAAATTCTATATTTTTCATTTTTCTGCCTTCATAAAACCGCACATACACACACACACACACACACACACACACACGCAAAATGACAGCTAGGTGTTGAAGATGAATTCAAATTCTATATTTTTCATTTTTCTGCCTTCATAAAACCGGATGTACAGCTCCGGTCCACGCAGAAAAGCGAGATGAGGAGGAGGAATGAGAGAAGAGGAGATTTACGTAGAGGTCTGAGGATCAGACGGTGACTGAACGAGCAGAATACTAATGCGATCGCGTGAGGAGAACAGATTTCTCTGAGCATTTTTTTACACAGATGTTATTTTTTTGGTTAGTCATTCTCGCTAATACTGATTCAGTGTCCTCTTCCTGCAGTCATCCACCACATCACAATGACGACAGGCTCCACGGCAACCAGCAATTTTAAGCGACTGAGAAAGTCACAGAGGGAACATAGAGACATAATTAGAATAAATTTTCAGCCACTTCTGTCTTACTCTAGTGTCAGAAAATAGGTTGTACTGATGTAACGCTTGCAGGTGTTATGTTCTTAGTATCCTCACTCTAAACAAGACATGAAAGGAAGTAAACTGTCATACAGGAAGTGGAGAGAAAAAGGACTGGACTGTTTGTTCCTTAGACGCTTGATTCTGTAACTGCTTCTGAAATCTCTCCACCCCATTTATTGGTCTGCCACACTTACGCTTAGATTTGAAAAAGAGGGGGATAGGGGATTGTCTTGATTTGCATTTTCTGAAGGAAATACCATTTCTCAAAGGCAGCAACAGAATAGCATGAAAGTTTAATAGAAGTTTAGGTTTTCGTCTGTGGTTCTGCGTAAATGATTTTGCATCAGAGCGTTGTCATGACACTCGGCACACGTCTTTGCTGTCTACTGCACGCGTAAAGGCTGCTATAAATGGTTGAATATGTGCAAGACGAGACCAATCACAGCTCGGTATGCAAATTGATGTAAATTATGATGCTTTCACACTGACCCCAGTCCATTTGTCGTCAGAGTTCATGTTTGGTTGGTGTGAAAGTTTTTACACCACAACAGGTCTGCTTGAAATGTTGGCCTGGGTCGCAGTTTAAGTGCGATATGAAAGTGATCTGCAGTTGTTGAAATATCCATGCTGCAAAAAATGCTATACTATAATGCATTTCTCATTGCAGCTTGTCTTCAAAATTTAAGCAAAGTTTTCATGGTACACTCAATGCGTAAAAAATTACTTGGCTACAGACAAGATTTTTTAGGTAAAAAAAAGGTTTTTAATACATTACGCCATGATTGTTTTAAAATAAATTCTGTACATCATTGTTCCGTATAAACACCATATCCTGTTCATTCATTATTCCCATTTCTGCAGTACACCATTGCCAGAAAAATGGCAGTGCCCTTCTGTGTGTTAAATTTCTCTGTAAATCCAAAGTGACAAAAAGCATAGATAAAACCGTATGGAATCTTCTCATGCTGAGTTGTTACCAAGAGACAACAGTGAACAGCTGCCACTAGTGATATCGATGACGTTCAGAGCCAAAAGTACAATGTGAAAAGAAAAATGAATGCAGGGGAGGGTGAAGGAAGTTTTGAAATGTTGCTTATAGAAAGTTGTATTATATTTTATAAATTACCATTTGTGGATCAAAGTGTAAAGAAACTTAATTTCCCAAAATGCATTTCTTGTTTTGAATTTCAATGAATTACAATGCGGTGACTAGGGGTGGGGGATATGACCAAAATCTCATATTACAATATGACTAATATTGTAAACAGTCTGCAATTAAATAAGAATAAGAAACTAATTCCAAGCAGTAGGACAAAAAATTACAGTAGAACAAATGAAAAATAAATCAAATGTGTAAAAACACGACATATTCTTCACTGTGTAAATTAAATATTTATTTCTTACAAAAGTTACAAAGGTGATTTAGTCAAGAGCAGTAAGAAATTTTTTCTCTTTTTTGTCGTGTGATTAACCTGAATGACTGCTGTCACTTTAAGAGATGCTCTGATCCAATATCAACCTTATTTTTGCCCTAAGAGCGGGTTCCGCCATTTATACATTTTATGGGTTTGGCTTCCAGTCCAGCTATTTTTAGCTGTACAAAACAGCTTGTTTTGCTGCTTGATATTGCAAATTGGTGTGTCTTGCCATATTTATTTATGTATTATCTTAATTATGAACACATTGTTTTGTAGTTTAAACAGTTTTACCGTTTACTGCACTTTGTTATTCCTTTTGTCAAAAAACCTGCCCAGTTGCTATTCAAAGGTAGCCCAAAACTAGCCCAATTGTGTTCTGGTTGCCAGGGTCTCACAAAAAAATTAAAATAAAATTCCCAGTTGCTACTCAAAAGCAGTGTAGGGGAAAGTTACTTTTAAAAGTAATGGATTACAATATTGCGTTACTCCCTAAAAAAGTATCTAATTAAGTTACTTAGTTACTTTTTTTGGAAAGTAATTACATTACTTTTGCATTACTTTTTAAATCTGGGCAGGGCTTGCTTGTTTGAAGCAAAGGAAAATCCCCTCTGTATAGTAGAACTGTAGGAAAAGGAAGTTCATCACACTTCAGCAATGAGAAAAATGAAGCACAAATGTTAGTTAATCTAAAGTAAGTTTTGTATATTAGTATGGTTGAATTGGATCAGCAAAGGTCAGCAGCAAAGGCACTGGTTAATAAAATACCTGGCAGGATTTTTTTGTAAAAACCTGGCAACCAGAGCGCAATCAGGCATTTTTTTTTGTGAGAACCTGGCAACCTGAACACAATTGGACTATTTTTGAGTAGCAATTGGGGAAGTTTTTTTTTGTGAGAACCTGGCAACCAGAACGCAATTGGGCTAGTTTTGAGCAGTGTTGGGGGTAACGTAATCAGATTACTTTTTTTCAAGTAACTAGTAAAGTAACGTATTACTTTTTCATTTACAAGAAAATATGTGAGTAACTTTTTCAAAAAAGTAACGCCAGTTACTTTTTGTATTTAATCCCATTTTATTAACCAGTTTTGTTCTGGTTGCCAGGTTTTCACAAAAAAAAAAAAAAACTTCCCAATTGCTACTCAGAAGTATGCCAAAACTAGCTCAATTGCATTCTGGTTGCCAGGTTCTCACAAAAAAGCCTGCCCAGTTGCTATTTACAAGTACCCCAAAACTAGCCTAGTTGTGTTCTGGTTGCCGGGGGTAAAATACATGTTTCTGTTGCGGTTCCAATGGGTAAAATTTACATTACATGGGCTAAATATCACGTTATTGGGGTTGCTTTAACTCGCGGACATGTAAAACAACCCGCGGCAACAGTGTTAAAGTAGCCCTATTCTGCGGAAAAAACACGGATTTGGCAACACTGACCGGTTGACAGATTTTTAATCATGTCAACCTGTATATCGTCCACCCCTAGCAGTGAACATACTGTACATGCCCTTTTCCCGGATGTGTCTTGTCCGGAATTTCTAACTTGTCTAAAATGCCTGGGTTTTTTCTTATTGACATGTTCTCTTCATTCCTTATACATTCAAACTGTTCTCTGTAGATCCTGCCTTTTCGCAGCCACGATTGATCAATTATGTACAGTGCACAGCATAAATGAGTACACCTCCTCTAAAACTTAACAAATAAAGCAATTACTCTTCACTTGAAAGACATATTAGGATTCTTTGGAGATATAATGTTCCAACAGGCCTGCTTGATCAATTACCAAAGAAGAATGTCAAAATTATTAAGCAAATTAAGATTTTCCTGTCAAAGTGATAACAGGACATGTATTTCACTCAGTATTAACACTCTTGAGCAGCTGTGGGGGATTCTGTAGAGACGAGCTAAGCAAAACTCCCCATTAAAGACCAGGGCATTTAAGGAGGTCATTCTCCAGGAGTTAAACAGGACAGATGTGAAAATTTGCCATGAACTTGTACACTCAGTGCCAAGAAGGGTCAGAGCAGTATACTTAATGTTCTGGAGGACATATTAAGTACTAGAATATTATACATTTGCTGAATTACATATAGGGTGTACTCATTTCTGCAATCCATTATTTAAACAAAATGGGCTAATTTACTTATATTACAGGAAATATTGGCATATATTATGTTGTTTTTATTAAGTATATGTTTAATACATTGAAATATTGCCATCTTTCCATGAATTATATTAGTGATCATTAAGAAAATACATCTTTTATATATATTAAGAGGGGGTGTACTCATTTATGCTGTGCACTGTATAATGCCTACATGGTATTGGTCAAACTGCTTTTCAGTCATTACTTTTAGCAAGTATGAAAACAATAGGAAAACAAAGCTAAAACCTAAACATTTAGGAAATTGAATGGAAATTGGGAATTGTCTTGAATTGAGATGAGCTGGAAAATTGGCATTTTTCATAATATCTCTTTTGTTTTCCAGGGAAGAAAGTAAGTCAAATGGATTTGGAACAGCATAAGAGTAAGTGAATTACTTTTCTTTCTTCTTTTCTTTTTTCAATACACTATTCCCTTAAAAATAACATATCAAATTAGTTTCATATCAGTTATTCTTGGTCAAAATAATAACCAAATGTACTTTCATGAAAAGCAAGAACAAAACTACTACTAATGATACTTGAGGCAACCAGATCTACAATAAGAGAGTCTCCAAGAGTTACTTCAAATTGAACACATTTTTCCTGCACTCATAGCAATATTTGACTGTTTTCTGTAGATCCTGCCTTTTCGCAGCCACGATTGATCAATTATGTATAATGCCTGCATGGTATTGGTCAAACTGCTTTTCAGTCATTACTTTTAGCAAGTATGAAAACAATAGGAAAACAAAGCTAAAACCTAAATATTTTAGGAAATTGAATGGAAAATTAAATTCTCTTGAATTGAGGTGAGCTGGAAAATTTTTCAAAATATCTCTTTTGTTTTCCAGGAAAGAAAGTAAGTCAAATGGATTTGGAACGACATGAGAGTAAGTAAATGACTTTTCTTTCTTCTTTTCTTTTTTCAATGAACTATTCCCTTAATAGTAACATATCAAATTAGTTTCATATCAATTATTCTTGGTCAAAATAATAACCAAATGTACTTTCATGAAAAGCAAGAACAAAACTACTACTAATGATACTTGAGACAAACAGATCTACAATAAGAGAGTCTCCAAGAGTTACTTCAAATGAACACATTTTTCCTGCACTCATAGCAATTATGCTCTTTGTCTTTTTCTTTGCCCTTGCCCTCATTAAATTAATAATCAAACTTGAAAGAAAAGGGTGCAGGGCAGATCTTGCAGTCCCTTCCAATCGTCTCTCACTTCCTTCCAGCCTTATGTAAGGACACAATGTCTATAACCTCGCTGCAATCTGTTATATAAGAGCCAGGAAGAATCATATTAAACATGGAGAGGTTTGTTTGTGTGTCTGTCAGTTTGAGATGAAGAAGATATTAGGCCTCTGCTCTTCAACTTCTCCAAGTATGTTCCATATTAATGAGGACCCCTTTGAACACAGATTCCTAGGCTTTAATTATTCACATGTAATCCATTATGTGGATAAGCAGTAAAGCTATTGGGAAATATTTACATATCAAGGACCAGGTGAGGAATTAGGTGATTACATAAATGTTTTTTTTTTGCTACAAAACTAATCTGCAACAAAGCAAGCACATCACAAAATGGCAAAATGTGACTTTCTTTCTTGTCTTTCTTTATTAATGGTCATTCTCAACATTTTATATATATGTGTGTGTACACACATGCACACACACACATAAATTTGATCTACATTACTATTTACATAATAATCCAATGTGACCCATTTGCTCTTTCTGCTTCTTTAATTATAGCATATCATCTTGAACTTTTCATCCAGAACCATTAATCACTGGCCTGCAGTGAAAATGACTCCTTTATATTGTGTTCATCCAAAGAATGCTTCACTTGAATACAAATGCGATGTTTTCACAAGAAGGAGAAAAAAGCAAAGCTGAGCCCAGAGATACAAGAGACTATCTGTATCCTTAATGTTCTTCAGAACCATCCAGCTGATCTGTGTCTCGAGCACCAGTACCAACAATAAGTCTAGGGAACAGAATGTTCTAAGGTTAGTAATCGATGTTAAAGCAGAGTTGCTTGATGCCTTATTTTCTGGTTAACATTATTGTCTTAGTACGACCATGATGGCACACTTTGTTTTTTAATTGACCATGTATTTTTCAGAGTGCATGAGGACAGCTGATGCTGATCAGCTGATGCTGGTGATTTGTGCCTAGTTTGTTGGTAATTACTGGCTTCATAGATACAAGCTTTTATACATACAGTACAAAGCCTTGCTGAAATGTTACGTAAGAGCCTGTTTTTTGTTTCTTTTTGTCTTGTTGACAGATGACGGACAGATTTTTTCAACATTGACATTGTCTTCCTCCCTTATGCATTACCGCAGCTGGTTCCTGTTTTTTCCTACTGCTATTTAAACAGCTTTAAGTTCAAGTACACATTCATATCACATTCATAGTTTTCAGTCATGTGACTGGAGTGCTGGAGGGCAAAACATCCATAGAACTACAGCACATGCCTGCCAGTTTCCACCTGTTTTAAGCCATGAATATTCTTACAGAAAGAAAAAACTGAAATGTGAATAAACTGCAAATTTGGGCCACTTGCGATTCATGTAAATCTCCCGTCTTTTAGAAACACTTTCTAAAATGCTTACCATGGCTTAAATGAGTGATAGAGTGATAGGAGTTATAGTAAAAGATCAAATTCATTATACACTGTATGATGGTGCATACTATACACAAGCAAGGAGATTTAAAACTGCACAACATTAAAACTGCATAATTTTCTATGGGAAAAATCCTTAATATTAAACTTTATACATTACATATTCTAGGGTTGTCTGCTTGCCTGTACATACAGGTGCATCTCAATAAATTAAAATGTCGTTGAAAAGTTCATTTATTTCAGTAATTTAACTAAATAAATTCAATGCACACAGACTGAAGTCTTTGGTTCTTTTAATTGTGACGATTTGGCTCACATTTAACAAAAACCACTCAACAATCTCAACAAATTAAAATATGGTGACATGCCAGTCAGCTAATCAACTCAAAACACCTACAAAGGTTTCCGGAGCCTTCAAAATGGTCTCAGTTTGGTTTACTAGGTTACACAATCATGGGGAAGACTGCTGATCTGACAGTTGTCCAAAAGACAATCATTGACACCCTTCACAAGGAGGGTAAGCCACAAACATTCATTGCCAAAGAAGCTGGCTGTTCACAGAATGCTGTATCCAACCATGTTAGCAGAAAGCTGAGTGAAAGGGAAAAGTGTGGGGGAAAAAAGCACAACGATCCGAGAGAACCGGAGCTTTGAGAGGCTTGTCAAGCAAAATCGTTTCAAGAATTTGGGTGAACTTCACAAGGAATGGACTGAGGCTGGGGTCAAGGCATCAAGAGCCACCACACACAGATGTGTCAAGGAATTTGGCTACAGTTGTTGTATTCCTCTTGTAAAGCCACTCCTGAACCACAGACAACGTCAGAAGCGTCTTACCTGGGCTAAGGAGAAGAAGAAATGGACTGTTGCCCAGTGGTCCAAAGTCCTGTTTTCAGATGAAAACAAGTTTTGTATTTCATTTGGAAACCAAGGTCCTAGAGTCCTAGAGGAAAGGTGAAGAAGCTCATAGCCCAAGTTGCTTGAAGTCCAGTGTTAATTTTCCACAGTCTGTGATGATTTGGGGTGCAATGTCATCTGCTGGTGTTGGTCCACTGTGTTTTTTGAAAACCAAAGTCATTGCACCCATTTACCAAGAAATTTTAGAGCATTTTGTGCTTCCTTCTGCTGACCAGCTTTTTAAAGATGCTAATTTCATTTTCCAGCAGGATTTTGGCACCTGCCCACACTGCCAAATACACCAAAAGTTGGTTAAATGACCATTGTGTTGTAGTGCTTGACTGGCCAGCAAACTCACCAGACCTGAACCCCATAGAGAGAAAAAGACTGATATGTTCTCAGAATTATGAGTTTATATCTTATATCTTTATATTTATACAAAAAAAGTCAACCTTCAAATAATTATGTTCAGTTATGCACTCAATACTTGGTCGGGAATCCTTTTACAGAAATGACTGCTTCAATGCGGCGTGGCATGGAGGCAATCAGCCTGTGGCACTGCTGAGGTGTTATGGAGGCCCAGGATGCTTCGATAGCGGCCTTAAGCTCATCCAGAGTGTTGGGTCTTGCGTCTCTCAACTTTCTCTTCACAATATCCCACAGATTCTCTATGGGGTTCAGGTCAGGAGAGTTGGCAGGCCAATTGAGCACAGTAATACCATGGTCGGTAAACCATTTACCAGTGGTTTTGGCACTGTGAGCAGGTGCCAGGTCGTGCTGAAAAATGAAATCTTCATCTCCATAAAGCTTTTCAGCAGATGGAAGCATGAAGTGCTCCAAAATCTCCTGATAGCTAGCTGCATTGACCCTGCCCTTGATAGTTAGCAGAGAAAAACCTTATTTTACCTTCTAGGTGGCTGTTAAGGGTGTGACGTCATGTGAAAACTATGAATTCTTTTTTGTGTACAGGCGAAACAAACATTTTTTTAATCTTTCTCGTTTTTTAAACATAAATCTAATTGCTGCACATAGAGGGAGAAAAGTTTACCTCAGTGCTGCTGACTCAGAACTGAATTGCACATTGATTTTTGTGTGTGAGAGAGAAGTGCCAGTGTGAGAAGGAGGTGCCAATGAGAAAGACGTGTGAATTACACATCGTCATGCATTGAGCAGCACTTTTAACTTGAAGATTAGTGTAGTGGAAGCCATCAAGAGTTTTGTTTTCATATTCAGAAATCTGTTTTATTTGATGTTTTTTATAAACCTTTGTATTTCAGGCCATAAGTCTGAAATGATTTTTTTTAACATTCTTTTAAGGAGTGCGTGATGTAAACTTTTCAATTGATCCTTCACTGGGAGTTTGATTGACAGGCGATCTGACCAATCATAATGCCGAATCTGTCCGATAAACCAGACAGGAGAGTAGATTAACTTCGGTGGAGTTGAACTTGAAAAATGTCTTTTCGTGGTTGAAACAAGATATCTTGTGATGTTCATTTATTTTTACAGTTGATGTCAAAAGTTTACGTACACCTTGCAGAATCTGCAAAATGTAATTATTTTACCAAAATAAGAGGCATCATAAAAAATGCTTGTTTTATTTATTTAGTTCTGACCTGAATAAGATATTTTACTTAAAAGACGTTTGCATATAGTCCACAAGAGAAAAGAATAGTTGAATTTATAAAAATGACCGTTTAAAAGTTTACATACACTTGATTTTTCATAATGTGTTGTGACCTGTTGTTTTTTTGTTTGTTTGTTTAGTGATAGCTGTTCATGAGTCCCTTGTTTGTCCTGAACAGTTAACTGCCCGCTGTTCTTCAGAAAAATCCTTCAGGTCCCAAAAATTTTT
Source organism: Garra rufa (assembly GCF_049309525.1). Taxonomy (NCBI): domain Eukaryota; kingdom Metazoa; phylum Chordata; class Actinopteri; order Cypriniformes; family Cyprinidae; genus Garra; species Garra rufa. The sequence continues at coordinate 30,533,360 of NC_133375.1, read as the reverse complement.
TGGTTTTACATCATTTTTGTGTATTTGAACTCAACAATGACTGTATGATTTATCTATCTTTTTCCCACTGAGGACAACTGAGGGACTCATATGCAACTATTACAGGAGGTTCAAATTCTCTAATGCTCCAGAAGAAAAAACGATGCATTAAGAGCCAGGGGTGTAAACTATTTAAATTTGAAGATCAGGGTAAATTGAACTTATTTTGTCTTCTGGGAAACATGTAAGTATCTTCTGTAGTTTCTGAAGGGTAGTACTAAATAAAATTATGATACCTAGGCAAAATAAGATAAATGTACACATTTTCATTCTGTTCAAAAGTTTACACCCCTGGATCTTAATGCATCGTTTTTTTCCCTCTGGAGCATCAATGAGCGTTTAAACCATTTGTAATAGTTTCACATGAGTTTCTCAATTGTCCTCAGTGTAAAAATCATACAGTCATTGTTGGAAAGGTTTCAAATACACAAAAATGCTGTAAAACCAAAGAATTTGTGAGACCTGAGGTATTTTTCTGAAGAACAGTGAGCAGTTTAACTGTTCAGGACAAATCAGGAATAAGTATCACTTTAAAACACACACACACACACACACACACACACACACACACACACACACACACACACACGCGCACACACACACACGCGCACACACACGCGCACACACACACACACACACACACACACACACACACACACACACACACACACACACAGCTGTAGATCATTCAGGTATAAAGTCAGTATTAAGAATCAGGTGTATGTAAACTTTTAAACAGGATAATTTTTTTTATTCAGTTGTGGACTATATGTAAATATCTTTCATGTCAAATTTCTTGTTCAGGTCAGTACTAAATAAAAATAACTTACATTGTGTTTTCCCTCTTATTTTGGTAAAATAATTAAATAATTGCAGATTCTGCAAGGTGTATGTAAACTTTTGACCTCAACTGTATTTGATGCTATAACTAGTTAAGAGGAAGAGATGGTTAGTTCACGTGCTGCTTCAACTGAGGTGGTACAGTGATCTGTCACAACACATTAAAGAGCCACAAAACTGTAGCATTTCTACGGTATAATAGCACAAATATAGAAAGCTGAGGCTTTGTTTCGTACCAAAAGTAGCCTGCTCTCTCTTGTCTGTCGGCATGTTGTCCATGTCCTCTTTGCCTTATTTGTGTGAGAACATGATGTGTGATGTGAGAGCGCCATGGCTTGTTGGATGTAGCAACAGTAACCCTTCTTTGCGAAGGGTCAGTTTTACTTATTTTGTCTTCTGGAAATCATGCATTTATCTTATGTAGATTCTGAAGAGCAGTACTAAATGGAAAAAAAAAAAAAAGAAACATTTACACATCTTCATCATATTCAAAAATGTTCACCCCCTCCTAATCCACTGTCTTGTTTTGTGAAGGTTTTTACCTTTTGTAATAGTTGTGTATTATTGGAAAGGGTACAACTATGCAGAAAATGCTAGAAAACCAAAGAATGTGCCAGGCCTGGAGGATATTTATGAAGAACAGGGGCAGTTTAACTGCTCAGAATATATATATATGCACAATTTTTTTTTATATATTTAAAAGCTGTGCTCAGATAAACCTGTGATAAACACTGACTATGACATGCTGTGATCTGGTATCTTTGTTTTTTTCCCCACCAAAAGTCTGTAACCTAGATAACCGTGTTGTAATTGCAGGCAAAGGGAGTTCCCAAACTCTGGATCCTGTTTTCCCCTTTTCCATTTCACATCATTGTTTGCTGAAGCAGCCGGTCATGCTGGATGGCCAGGAGGTCTCACCACGGCCTGCCCTTCTTTTCCCAGCACACTCAGAACATTGCCTCGGAGGGGTGACCTCACCTATTGTTCGACCTCGCATTGAAACGCATTGAACGCTTGAGACAAAGGTGACGTCCTGGTTTGCCTCCCTACTTTGCCTTCCTACTTTGCACAACAGCCAACTGAAAGCTGCATGAATTTGTTTTTCAGTGTTTTTAACAGGTAATATACAAAATCAGACATGCACAATAATGGCTTATAGCCTTATAAAATACACTAATGTGACTTAACAAGATTTACATTCCTGCTGTACAACACATCAAACTTAAATTTTCGGTATTTCAACTGAAGCGGACAGAACAGAAAGGGTTTACCGGAATCCTCTGTCAAATAGAAAATGAATGGAATCGCAATGATCTGAAGAATGAAAAACACTCATGCTAGTTTCTGTTCACATAGCTGGTACTTCAGCTGTATCTCTGCATTGTTTGAGGCTGAAGTAAACTCATCTGATGGATTGCAAACTACTTTTAATCAAGTTAAGTTACATTCCATGTACTGGCTTGTCAGAAAAGTCATTGTAATTCATGACTGTGTTTGTAAATACATACCTGTGATGCCATAGATTGTAGCATGAGTGTAGCAGTCATTTTTAATTTCCCATTTTGGGCATCAGCTTAACTGCAGAAGTGCTGATCAAAGAGAAGAGAAACTTTGTGCTCTTTGCTGTGATCTTCAGTAAATTAATTGGAAAACTTCAGCGGTTATTAAACTTTCGTCATAAACATCTCAGCCAGACATGTTTTCTTCTCGTTTCAACACAAGCCAGTAAATATATGCAAGACAACAAGCTCGTATGACGAGATGACATCAACGCATTAACGGCTTCCCCATTTGCGCTCGGAGAGTGATGATGACTAACCAGTGTGCGCACAGTTTCATTTCAGTCACACGTTCCTGCATGGTGCTTTCTCAGGACATTCCCACATAAGTGAGGTCACACCAGGAACACAGATGGCTGATCTTTAGAAATGTTTTTGAACTTCAGAGTCAAATTCATTCATCTTCATTTGAACTTATAGTGCATTTATCTCAAACTGAATTAAAAGGATAATTCTTTGCGAAAATAAGTATCTGTTTGTCTGTCTGTCTGTCTGTCTGTCTATCTGTCTGTCTGTTTGCCGTCTTTCTGCTGATCCATTCATCCATCTCTGTCTGTCGTTCTCTCTATTCTTCCGTCTATCCTTCTATTTATCTGTCTGTTTGCCTGTCTGTCTTCCGATCTGTTTGTCGTTCTGTCTATTCTTCTGTCTATCCTTCTATCTGTCTGTCTGTTTACCGTCTTTCTGCAGATCCATCCATCTATCTGTCTGTCTGTCTATTCTTCCGTCTATCCTATTTATCTGTCTGCTGATCTGTCTGTCTGTCTTTCTGTCTATCCTTCTATCTGTCTGTCTGTTTGCCGTCTTTCTGCAGATCCATCCATCTATCTGTCTGTCTGTCTATTCTTCCGTCTATCCTATTTATCTGTCTGCTGATCTGTCTGTCTGTCTTTCTGTCTATCCTTCTATCTGTCTGTCTGTTTGCCGTCTTTCTGCTGATCCATCCATCTATCTGTCTGTCTGAGTTTTTTCTATTTCTTTAAACAGGCTTACCTTGAATTAAGTTAGCTTTAATTGAGATATCTGGAGATACATGTCCAACTCTCACATCATTAAAATTATTTAAACAGGGAGATGATACAAAAAGGCATTCCTACACCTACACTGGCAGAGCACATATACTCACAAGATCTGAATTTCCCAGTTATAGCTTGCAGTGGTGTGATTCATAAAGGCCTGACTGAGAAGAGCAGTGTGGACACAGGAGACCGCAGGCCAGCATTGTAAACTTGGGCTTTATCATGAATCCTGATCTCTATGGATACAGCAGGGAGATTCACCAGCCCACATTCTCTCTGATGTTCCTGTGAATCAGAACTCGGTAACCCTCAATTGTCTTTCACTCTTCTTCAACTTCTTCATGTCTTAACTGCTTTTGCTTCATTACAAATTCACAGGGTTTAAATTTTTATGGAAGGCTCACCCAATTGTCCTTTCACTCAGTCAGCAGTTTTAAGCTATTGGTTTCCTCATAAATATTTAGATTGTATTTTTTTATATTTTAAAATGATATTTCATAATCTGTGTTTTGATCAAGTCAATGCAGCCTTGGTAAGCATAATTCAGAAACATTTAATAATTTAAATTTCTAGAACAAAATTTTTATCCCATTATATTAAAGGAGTAGTTCACTTTCAGAACAAAAATTTACAGATAATGTACTCACCCTCTTGTCATCCAAGATGTCCTTATCTTTCTTTCTTCAGTCGTAAAGAAATTGTTTTTTGAGGAGAACATATCAGGATTTCTCTCCATATAATGGACTTCTATGGTGCCCCTGAGTTTAAACTTACAAAATGCAGTTTAAATGCAGCTTCAAAGGGCTCTAAATGATCCCAGTTGAGGAAGAAGGGTCTTGTCTAGCGAAACAATTGGTTATTTTCTAAAAACATTTTCAATTTATATCCTTTTTAATCTCTACACAGAGTACACACAGAGCTAGACAAGACAAGCATTTGAGGTTAGTATATAAGTATATAAATTGTAATTTTTGTTTTAGAAAATAGCATTGTTTTGATAGATAAGACCCTTCTTTCCTCAGCTGTGATCATTTAGAGCCCTTTGTAGCTGCATTTTGGAAGTTCAAACTCGGGGCACCATAGAAGTCCATTATATGGAGAGAAATCCTGAAATGTTTTACTCAAAAAACATAATTTCCTTATGACTGAAGAAAGAAAGACATGAACATCTTGGATGACAAGGGGGTGAGTACATTATCTGTAAATTTTTGTTCTGAAAGTGAAATACTCCTTTAACTGCACACTTTATTTTATAAATAAACCCAAAAGTGCTATTCTCAAAACCCATTTACAATTCTGGGGAAGCTGTGGTGAATTATCCTTCTGGGTGTGCTACAAATTGACGTCACGACTGAATAGCTCCACATTACTGAATCACATGAACTACCACATGCCTTTATAAAGAACGCATAGGTAATGACGAACAGAAAAGGGATACAGGTAATAGTGTTTTATAATTGAATAAATGCATTTGCCTAATTGGATTCTGGAAAATGCACAAGGCTGCCTTTGTATTGTAGGCCTTGTTTATGCATTGATAACAGGAAGTGGGAGTTGCTTTTATTCTGTAATTGTGCACAAATCCATGTACACACAGATGCAGCAACTCTACACTGGGCTAAGGGAGCAAAAGAAACTGGACGCATCTGTAGAGGATATGTGTGGCATCCTTCCTTAGTGGTCTGGGAAATAGAGGAACGGAAACCAGGAGGAAGTTCCCCCATGTGAGTCTGAAAAAGAGCCAAACAGAGGACGTCAATGCAAAATAGCAAAAAAACAGCAAAAAATTATTCTTAAAACCCATCCATCCATCCATCCATCCATCCATCTCACTCAATATTCTGCTGTACCTGGTGTGTATTATTCATAATGTTATTGAGCTATTTTAAGGGTTGCATGGGACTTCTGTTGTTTGTAAGCATTATTTAGGGGCAAAATGGTCACACAAAAGCTCTATCTGGGCCATGTTCACATTTATCAACACAATGAATTTAGACAGCTTTGGGAAGATAAGGGATGGGAAACTGTCAAAGAGGAAGCAAGTGACAATCTGTTGATGTTTTCTCGCTGTGAGGCAGACCCTATTTTAAGCTCAGGCCGCTGAGTGTTAGGACTACAAATCATCATTGCGTCATCTTGTCACTAGAAAGTGCACTAAAACTGTACCATTGAAAACTTACTTCCTTTGATCTGCTACTAATGTTACGCCACAGGAATAAATATGCATGACTGAAAACATATTGAACTGGATTACATTGCCACCATGATTTCTGGATGATCTAGATGCTAACTAGGCAAAGTCAAAAGAGCTTAGTTGGTAAAGATATGTACGAGCAGTATTAATTAAGATATTCGCCTAATATTTCACCTACCTGACCGGAAATGATAAGAACATACATGAATGTTGTCAAGATTCTTGCCCTGGAAATCCTGGTTCAGTTTGGCCAATCACAACCGCCTTTTGTTCCTCAGACAGTTTTTGGCACACTTCTCCTTGATTTGTTATAACTTTTGGCAGTCTATAGTACTCCAAATATTTTTCCTGGTTTAACTGACTAGTACAGCCCAAAAAGTGATACAAGTTGTCCATTTTTAGGAGCAATAATAAGCAAAATATGCAAGTTTCGTTCGGTTCAGTGACATTGTTTACATTCAGTGCCGCCAATATGGCCGATTGATGACGCTTCGTGAAAACACTTTATAGAATAGCTATGCTCAGTAATCTGATTGAGGTATGATACATGTTATAACAAATGTGGATAGTTATAGACCAGTCACCAAGAAAAATAACTATAGCTAAAGTTCTAATAATCTTAATTCTAAAGATTTAGTCAGGATAACAGCATTTTTTATTTTTGACAGGATCTTTCAGAAAAAAAAACCTTAAGTAGAAAAAAAAATCCATAAAACAGCTTTAAAATCTTTGAGTTGACCTATTGACCGTAAAGTCTATCCTTAAAAGCCTTGTTTTCATCTGCATTAAATTTGTTATGGTGTCTAACCTTGAACATGAATATTTTATTATTATATTCAGTATATATATAGAAAAGTTTATACAAAAGTTTTTGAACAGTAAGATTTGAAATGTTTTTTAAAGAAGTCTCTTCTGCTCACCAAGCCTGCATTTATTTGATCCATATAGTACAGGAAATGCAGTACAATTTTGAAACATTTTTACTATTTAAAATAACTGTTTTCTATTTGAATATATTTTAAAATGTAATTTTAGCATTTGTCTGAAATGAAAAGCATTTGTAACATTATACACTGTACCATTCAAAAGCTTGGAATCAGTATAATTTTTTCTTTTTTTGGGGGGGGGGGGGGGGAGAATTATAGATTTTTTTTTTTTAGCAAGGATGCTTTAAATTGATCAAAAGTGATAATAAAGACATTTATAAAGATAGATGCTGTTCTTCTGAACTTTCTATTCATCAAATAAACCTGAAAAAAAAATACTTTTTGAGCAGTAAATCAGAATGTTGGAATGATTTCTAAAGGATCATGTGACTGGAGTAATGATGCTAAAATTTCTGCTTTGAAATCACAGGAAAAAATTACATTTTAAAATGTATTCAAATAGAAAAGAGTTATTTTAAATCGTAAGAAATATATACATTTTTTTACTCTTTTAGCTGTACTTCAGATCAAATAAATGCAGGCTTGGTGAGCAGAAGAGTCTTTTTTAAAAAACATTAAAAATCTTACTGTTCAAAAACTTACGACTGGTAGTGTAGCTATATAATAAGTTTTGTGGCTGACATACTTTTTTTTGTTTATAAAACATTAAAAGATAAAGAGGGCAGGTGTAGCCTTGCCGGAGAGCTTGACAGAACGGATGTGACACTTTGACATGTGTGATGATAACCTCAGCTGAGGCGGGGGTCTTTCTGCATTTCCCTGCTCCCGGGGGTCATCAAAAGCAGGGCGAGGTGTCCTGAGACGGTGGGGTCCAAACTCAGGTCAGTGTGATACATTGCAGCAGGACTTCCTAGTTTCCGCAAAAGGAATAGAGTTTAGCACAATGGTGTGAAATGTAACCAACACCCAGCTCAGTGATTGCTTATACATTTTGAAGTCATTAATGCACAGCAAATTAAGGTGACAGTAAAGATAAGATTTCAAATATATGCTGTTCTTCGATTCATCAAAGAATCTTGAAAAATGTTTCTAACAAATCAGCATATTCTAATGTTTTTTTGAAAGATCATGTGATTATAGACTGGAGTAGTGGCTGCAGAATGTCAGTTGACCAGTTTGGTTGACCAAAGGAAGACAGATTGGTCATGTTGGTCCACCAGCTAGACCAGTACCAAAACAGCACTGACCTGCATAAAGTAGCCCAGACTGGTATGAAACTGATGCTGGTCTTTTCAGCAGGGTGAAGTTCTTTCTGCTTAAAATTATAGTGGCATATGCCAGTGCACAATATAAACAAATATGAGAGAGGAAATGTGCACAAAAACTAGCAATTAGTGTCTAAGCCCGGTGAGAGGAACGTGTTGCTAAAATAAAGACCTCCTGTTTCTCACGGATAAGGGAGGGCATGGACTATATTTAGCATGTCTGAAGCAAAATCACATTGTTGTATTTCAAGCTGATATGCAGATACCCTGCAAGGGGTTTGAGTATAATTTTTGTTCTGTCCTTGTTAGTTGTTTTATATAGATATATGAGACACTTGGCAGGCATAAAAACTTTGGTACAGATGATTTGGTCATTTTAAGATCTAAGGACAACCTGTCTATACATATAAATTGCTCTCGTAAGTCTTTTAAATAATATTCAGAAATATGTGTACTCAAAACATTTGAAAGCTTACTGTGTTTCAGTTTTAATAAATAAATATTAAAAACTATTATATAGATTAATATTGAGTAGGCTGAATTCAGAATCTGTTCATTAAAGAGCAGGTCTGAACTACTTCCCATGTAATGATGCTTTCATTCATACTGTTATAGGAATGTGAGTTTTAGTAGTCAATGTCATGCTCAACCGAACAGTGAATATGTATTAAATATGCATGACCTTGTACTACTACAGTCTGCGACTGACGTCATTGCAGAACAGAATAACATTTAGTCAGTTCCTGTGAACTGAGGTCAGAGTAATAACAGACAACCTGGCAGAAATGAATTATAAGGGCAGTGATTTTAAAAGAGTGCATCAGCTATAAGAAGAGACAGAAGCTCTGCTCTTTTTCAACAGATGTCAAACGTTTATGGGTATTATACTTATTAGCAACAGTTTGCTACAGTTTAGGTGGCTGAAGAAACCGGAAAAGATCGAGCTGTCACACAAATAAATGCATTAACTGCTTCTCTTCTTGTGGAATGTATCAAATATAACATGGAAACATGAAATAAATGCCTTGATGCTAGATGTGCAGAGTGTTGGCTACTACTGCCACCCTGTGGAATGATGCTACTGTGAAACTTGCAGGTTTATAGACCTACTGTTATAAAGCGGTGTTGTTTTAGTATTTATTATAGTTTTTATTTCTACAGTTTATATGAATTTTATTTTAGTTTACGTTATTGTGGTATATTGTTAAATGAAAAATGCTGTCTTGGCAACTATTCATTTCCTAAATCTTTGAATTCTTTGAAGGCATGCGCCGAAGACTGACACGGAAGAGAAGAAATTGTCATTATTTCTGTTTTCTTTGCGCACAAAAAGTATACTCGTAGCTTCATAACATTATGGTTGAAACACTGATGTCACATGGATTATTTTATCCATGTTCTTACTACCTTTCTGGGCCTTGAACATGTCAGTTGCGTTGCTATCTATGCAGGGAAAAGCTCTCATCTTTATAAAAAATAGTATTTTTGAGTAAACTGTGTAAACTAAATGCTTTTTTTTTTTAAGAATTTTGAGGTCTTAAGGGGAGACACTGCAGGCAAAAACACAGTTTGTTCATGCACCTGTCAAGTTTGAGTTTTTGGGCTTTTTGGTGTTTCATAAAGTGTTTTTTTTTTAACTAGTGGTAAGAAAGTGTTTCTTTTATAGCACTTTATCTATTTGTGTCAATAAATTTCAATTACGATACATATTTTTAAAGGGTGTTTTCTCAAAATTCGTTTTTTCTCCTACACCGAGCCATAAATTTCCACTTCAGTAGCATGTACACACACACCAAACTTTACTTTTTTCCCCCTGTCTATATTCTAAAGATGTTTACAGAGGGATTTGTTCCTATATCATTTGCTTGATTTCATACAACATTTTATTCCCCCAAAAATGGTAAAAAAAAAAAAAAAAAAAAAAATACATTGTTTTCTGTCCGTTCTAAGTTTTTTCTGAATTATGGAGTGACAAAATGAGATACCCAAAATGCCCTCTGTAAAAACATTTGACTCTAATATGTCAAAAAAATTTAAACAAGAATTTTGAAACTGACTTCATCCAGAGGTTAGATTTTTGTATTGGAAATGTATGCAAATTAGTGCATATTTCATTAAATAATGCCTCATTTGCATATTTAACATTTTAGAAAAATAAAATTTGCTTATAGCTGAATTAAACTTGTTTTATGATCAATAAACTAATTGAACTGAACTAAATAACACTGAACTGACTAGAGCTGAATAATGACACCATTGTACGTTTGTTGTATAACTGATGAATTTTGCAACATTTACTGTTATTGAACTAAATTGAATCAATGCTGAACTAAAATGAGAGGAATAATGACACTATTGTCTTCTGTAGAACTGCTTTTCATCTGAAATTGAATTTGTTTATTAAGGTTATTTATTAACGGATGTATTTTGCAACACTGTTATTTTCCTGTTTATTACTGTGAAGCTTCTTTGAAACTGTATTGTAGCCTATAGGCCTAGAGCTCTACCCAGCTGACCAGGAATGTTTTCAGAACTTTGCCTGGTTCTTATCAAATTACACAAAAACATTCTAGTGACGTTAATGGAATGCTCATTTAGTTGTGCTAATGTCAACTTAGCACAATAAAGTTATTTATATAGCTCATGGAATTTTTTTTTAAACGTTTTAGATGTCGGTCTAAAGCAGGGGTCCCCAAACTAAGCCCGCCCCCTCATTTGGACCAGCCCTCTGCACAATGCCAGAGACATATTTTGAAAATGAAAAATGAAAATAAAAATTTTAAAAAAATATGTTTTACTTATATCATATCGGTATTTGATAATAAAGGTTGGCTTTCAAACTAAAATTTCCCTTAGTTATTAACATAGCCTAATTATTTTTTAAATTCACCAACTGAATGGTAAATTCAACATAATGTGTCATCACAATCGAACAGGTGATGCGTGAGCCAGCTAGAAAATTCAGAGCGATGACAAAATGACTCAATAGCATTTGAGGTGAAACTAGCACTGCTTGTGGGACAGGTGCAAAAGCAAGACTTCACTCATCTCCCAGTTACCCAGAATTTTTCAGCTGAGAAACCAGTGCCCCCATTCCCAGTTGAAAAGTCTGTGAAAGCGCTGAAAATGATGAAGGCAGAGTTTAACGTGTGATTAAAAAAATGCTTGAATTGCTTTTGCTTGACAAGCCTCTCTAGGCTGTGGTTCTCTTGGTTGGTTGTACATCTTTTTCTTCTATACTTTTTCCTTCAACTCAACTTTCTGCTAATATGCTTGGATACAGCACTTTGTGAACAGCCAGCTTCTTTGGCCATGGATGTTTGTGGCTTACCCTCCTTGTGAAGGGTGTTAATGATTGTCTTCTGGACAACTGTCAGATCAGCAGTCTTCCCCATGAATGTGTAGCCTAGTGAACCAAACTGAGAGACCATTTTGACGGCTCAGGAAACCTTTGCAGGTGTTTTGTGTTGATAATCTGAATAGCATGTCACCATATTCTAATTTGTTGAGATAGTGAATTGGTGGGTTTTTGTTAATTTTTTAAAGTTTGTTTTGTTTAAGTTTTTGTTAATTGTGAGCCAAATCATCACAAAGACTTAAACTACTTCAGCCTGTGTGCATTAAATTTATTTAATACACAAGTTTCACAATTTGAGTTGAAAATTGAAATAAATTATTTTTTTCATGACATTCTAATTTATTGAGATGCACCTGTATATCTTTTGAAAAGAAATGATCATTTATCTGTGTGGTGCATAACAAAATAAACTATTCTAGCATTAAAAGGTAGAGTAAATACATGTAAAATCATAATAAAATAATAATAATACTAGTAGTCAGTCCGGCCCATGGTATTTTCTTTTATAAACCGACCCGGCCCCCCATTAAAGAAAGAAAAATTATGTGGCCCTCTCAGAAAAAAAGTTTGGGGACCCCTGGTCTAAAGTGTCTAAACGTTCCCATAATGTTTGCAAAATTATCAAATGAAAAGGTTGCTTGATGTTTTCATAACCAAGAAAAACGTGTTTAAAACATTTAAAAACCTGGATATTGTGAATGTTCAGAGAACATTCAGAAATAATGTTTTTGTAATTTAATGGGAGCATTAGCAAAATGTTCTCAGAACATATTTTTTTATTTAGTACTGACCTGAATAAGATATTTCACATTAAAGATGTTTACACATAGTTCACAAGAGAAAATAATAGTTGAATTTACAAAAATGACCCCGTTCAAAAGTTTATATAAACTTGGTTCTTAATACTGTCTTGTTACCTGAATGAGCTGTTTTTTTGTTTAGTGATTTTATGTTTCATGTTTCATTTTTGTTTAGTTTAGTTGTTCATGAGTTCCTTGTTTGTCCTGAACAGTTAAACTGCTCGCCGTTCTTCCGAAAAATTCTTCAGGTTCCACACATTCTTTGTTTTTTTCAGCATTTTTGTTTTATTTGAAACCTTTCCAACAATGACTGTATGATTTTGGGATCCATCTTTTCACACTGAGGACAACTGAGAGACTCATATGCAACTATTACAGAAGGTTCAAATGCTCACTGATGCTTCCAAAGAAAAAAAACAATGCATTAAGAGCCAAGGCCGTAAACATTTGAATAGAATGAAGATGAGTAGCCTACATTTTTCTTATTTTGCCTAAATATATATACATATATTTAATTTTGTACAGCCCTTTAGAAGCTACAGAAGATACTTACATGTTTCCAGAAGATAAAATAAGTCAAATTTACCCTGATCTTCAAATGCAAAAAGTTTTGACAAGGACTCATGAATAACTATTATTAAAAAAAACACACACAGCTGTGGATCATTCAGGTAACAACACAGTATTTAGAATCAAAGTAGTTTTTGAACAAGGTAATTTTTATAAATGTAACTACTATTTTCTTTTGTGGATTATATGTAAACGTCTTTTATGTTAAGTTTCTTATTTAGGTCGGTACTAAATAAAAAACAACATGCAGTTTGTTTTAGTAAAATAATTAACATTTTTTAGATTCTGCAAGGTGTATGTAAACTTTGACCTCAACTGTAAATGTACTATTGCAATACTGCTGATTTGACAAACATGATGAGTTCTTCGGAACTTAGAAATATAACTAATTGTTTCCGAAGCCTACTTAATATTTTATAACAGTCTTGCAGAAAGCACAAGAATGTGTATGTGACAAACGTAGGCCTGTATATAAATGTGTAAATGACAAAGCTAATTATTAAGTATAACTCATTTCAGACCACTGTGAGGTCTATGAACAGCCTAAATCTAAAACCCGGTTTGCGGTAAACCTATTTAAAAAGTGTGCCAAAACTTCTGCGTCTATCATTGGCTCCCTGTACACATCCGGGTACTGCAGCACAGCCAACCTATGAGGCCAAAGACACCAATATGGCGGAGGTAAGCTGGATAGCTGGAAAAAGTATTCGATTTTAAATCCATCTCTTTAACGATTTACTATAACAGCGGTGGCTTTCGTTAATATATATGTGTAAAGTAGAGCTTGATATATATACGCCGGGGTTCATAGTAATAATTGTGTAAAAACGACGACGGCAAAACCGGTTTAAATGAAGAGTGATCTATCAGGATCGGAGAGGCCTCTGAATCTCATCCCCGTTAGCTCACAGGAAAAAAACAAACAAGAAATCGTCGTCTGTAATTGATACATTACTCGATATAAACATCGTTTTCATTAGGCATTGTATTGTTTTTTAAGGCTTAATCGTGTTTTATATATTGTGCGAATGCATTTTGATTATAACTTGCATGAAAGGTTTGTTTATGCTGTGAGTCGATGGGATTTTGCAGTGTTTAGAGAGGATGACAGCATCCGTATAGAGATGATGGCTGTTTGGTTTGTGTCATTAATAAGTGTATTTTTATTTAATTATTAAGTAGTTAAGCGTTATTAATTTTTATACAAACTCGGACATGATTGTATTTACATTGATGTACATTTACTGTCATACGTTTTACTTTAAATGTTTGCACGCAAACGATGTACAATTGAATATTCATTGGGTTTCATACGTTTTCTATGACTGATCATTGAATTGTGATGTATTTTGCATAATTTAATACAATATATTTATTTTTCTATCTTCTTTCTTTACATCTGTCTTCACAGGCTTCCTTTGGGAGTTCGAGCCCTGGTAGGCCTTACTTTATATTTTTTAGTGTATTTTAATTATACTTATTATTTTGTTAGTAGTATTGCAAGTAATAGTGGATCAAAATGTATTTCTTCAATAGCCAATACTGCTGTCCAGAGGGCAAGATACACTACTAGTCAAAAGTTTTTGAACAGTAAGATTTTTAATGTTTATTAAAGAAGTCTCTTCTGCTTACCAAGCCTGCATTTATTTGATCCAAAAAATACAGCAAAACCAGAAATATTGTGAAATATTTTTATTATTTAAATAACTGCTTTCTATTTGAATATATTTTAACATGTTATTTATTTATTTGATCAAAAACGTGAATCTTCAGAAATCATTTTAATATGCTGATTTGCTGTTCAAGAAACATTTATTATTATTATTATTATCAATAAGTCAGTTGAGTATGTTTTTTTAGGATTCTTCAATGAATAGAAGGATCCAAAGATCAGTGTTTATCTGAAATAAAAAGCTTTTGTAACATTATACACTATACCATTCAAAAGCTTGGAGTCAGTATAATTTTTTTTTTTTTTTTAAATAAATTATAGAAATTAATACTTTTGTTTAGCAAGGATGCTTTAAATTGATCAAAAGTGATGATAAAGACATTTATAATGTTACAAAAGACTTCTAGTTCAGATAAATGCTGTTTTTCTGAACTTTCTATTCATCAAAGAAACCTGAAAAAAAAAATCTACATGGCTGTTTTTAACATAATAATAATAATAATAATAAAAGTTTTTGAGCAGCAAATCAGAATATTAGAATGATTTCTGAAGGATCATGTGACTGAAGTAATTATGCTAAAAATTCAGCTTTGAAATCACAATAATAAATTACTTTTTAAAATATGTAAAAATAAAAAACAGTTATTTTAAATAGTAAAAAATATTTTAATATTTTGCTGTTTTTGCTGTACTTTAGAGCACATAAACACAGGCTTGGTGAGCAGAAGAGACTTCTTAAAAAAAACAAAAAAAAAAAAACCTTACTGCCCAAAAACTAAAATGTTATTATATACAATAAAATGTTTTATTTTTACACAATATTTACTCAAGAATGTATTAAAAATGCTATTAATTTAATGCATAATTTCCATCATGTTCCACCTAATGTTGTACTAAAATCAGTTCATTCATCCCCCCCCCCAGTTGGCTCTTTGTCCTCAGAGGATCACGACTTTGATCCAACAGCTGAGATGTTGATTCATGAGTATGACGATGAGAGAACTTTGGAGGAAGAAGAACTTTTAGAGGGAGAGAAGAATTTCAGAGCAGAATTGTCAGACCTGGAGAGGGTAACGTGCATTCATAACAATCCACTTTTTTTCATTAAAAACTGTATTGTGTTGCAATCTCTGGATAATAAGGGCCATATTTCTGCTTTGTGACACATTTCCTTTTTTTTTAACATGGATAGGAGGGGAACATGCCGATCGAGGAGTTGTTGGCTATGTATCGTTACGAAGCGTCAGTCAGTACGGGGGCAGGATCTAGCATGGACAGTTCCTCTGTTGAACTTGCTGATGATCTGCCCGACATGACCCTGGATAAGGTAATTTACATGATTTTGTATCTGTGCCAGAGAAAATTGTCAAAAGTCATAAGATGGAATCACTAACGGTGTCTGTTGCAGGAGGAGATAGCGAAAGATCTTCTGTCAGGAGATTATGAGGAGGAGACCCAGTCATCTGCTGATGACCTGACCCCTTCTGTTACCTCCCACGAGGCCACAGACTTCTTCCCTAGAACACTCCGATGTAAGCTTAATCATTACACTAGTCAAGTTTCATGTTACCTTTCTGAATTTTGGAGGTGTTTTATAGTTTAATCATTTTAATTTATTATAAACTTATCCAACATAGAAAACATATTTCCACGTGAAATGTGAAAAGTGATCATTATATTTGTATTTACCTTTTTTGCAGTAAACTCCAGGAAAAAAGTAATGTAATTTGTAAAGTAACTTTAATATAACCCATTCAAGCGTATTTTTGTCGTTTTTAAAGGTATATGCAAGTATAGTTAATGAACTAAATGTTTTTTTTTTTCTAGCCAACGCAACATATGATGGTGATAAAGAATCTGAGGGGGAGGAGGACGGTGTAAGCAGTGAAGATTCTAGAAAGGTTAGTTTCCAACACACACACACACACACACACACACACACACACACACACACACACCTTTCAAAAGTTTGGGATCAGTAAGATTTTAATGTTTTTTTTTATATATAAGTTTTTTCTGCTCATCAAGGCTGTGATTGTTTGTTTAAAAATACAGAAAAAAACTGTAATTTTATTGCAATTTAAAATAGTGGTTTTCTATTTAAATATACCTTAAAATATGTGATTTATTTTTGTGATGCAAAGCTGAATTACTCCATTCTTCAGTGGTACATGATCCTTCAGTAATCATTTTAATATGCTGATTTATTGTCAGTGTTGAAAACAGTTGTGCTGCCTAATATTTTTTTGGAACCTGCGATACTTTTTCAGCATTCTATGATGAATAAAAAGTTAAAAAGAACAGGCTTTATTTAAAATAGAAATCTTTTCTAACAATGAAAGTCTTTACTATCACTTTTTATCAATTTAACACATCCTTGCTAAATAAAAGTATTAATTTCTTCTTCTTCAAAAAAAAAAAAAAAGAACGAAAAAACTGACCCAGATTTTGGGTAGTGTGTTGTTACAAAAAAAATTCTATTTTAAATAAATGCTGTTCATTTTAAACGTTTTATTCATCAAATAATCCTGAAAAAAGTATCACAGGTTCAAAAAAATATACAAATATTAAGCAGCACAACTGTTTCCAACATTGAGAACAAATCAACATATTAGAAGGATTTCTAAAGGGCACTGACACTGAAGACTGGAGTAATGATGCTGAAAATTCAGCTTTTCATCACAAGAATTAATTCTATTTTAAAGTATATTCAAATAGAAAACTGCTATTTTAAACTGCAATAATATTTTTAATAAAATAAACAGCCTTGATGAGCAGAAAAGACTTAATTATTTATTTTTCAAATACATTACTGTTCAAACATTTGGTTGGTTGATAAGATTATATTTTGTCTCTTATGCTCAACAAGATTGCATTTATTTGCTCAAAACTAAGTAAAACAGTACTATTATTAAAATTTTATTTTTTTAAATTCATTTTTATTTAAGTCTTTTATTAATTGTTTTTGCTCTACAACACAGGAAATAATGGTCGGATCTCAGTATCAAGCAGATGTTCCAATGGGCTTCAGCCACTATAATGATGATGATGATGAAAAAGGTGAGTGTTGTATTAAAATTGCTTAGCATTAGGGCTGTGCAATATATCGAACGATATTGTGAGGCGCGTTTAGTCAATGAAGCCGGTGCTTTGATTAGTAGTAAATCTCCATCACGTGCGTTCCGCTCAGGTTCCGCTGGAGCGGCAATTGATACACAGAGACGTGATGGAGATTTACTACTAATCAAAGCACCGGCTTCATTGACTAAACGCGCCTCACAATATCGTTCGATATATTGCACAGCCCTACTTAGCATAACTTTTCAACAATTCTGATCACTGTAAATGACCATATTAAATGTGTTGTTTAAAGTGTACGAAGAGGAAGATCAGCTGCTGTGGTGTCCTGACGTGCTGTCAGAGTATAAAGTGAAAGACTACCTCAGAGAAGCGCTGTCACAGTCCTCAGATGACAGCACAGAAAATTCCACACCCGAACACATACGAGATAACGAACAGGTCTGTGCTCTCTAAATACTCTCTTTAATTGATATAATTAATGTGGAAATCTTTTGCCCGTGTGAGATCTGCCGCTATGGTTTTAATTGCATTTTTTTTTCTATGACCTCCTTTCTAGGCCTTGTTTGAGCTTTTGAAATGTAATTATGACACCCGTGAGGCACTGACGCGATACCGCAGTAATGTGAAGACTTCGAAAGGTAGGCTGTTCTGTACATGACCAGCTTGAAATCTTTTGTACCTGTAATAGCACAAATGTTCACTCCTCTTTATGTCGTTTTGATAGAAGAATCCCCACCGTGGTCAGAGGATGAATGTAGGAACTTTGAACATGCGCTGCAGATTTATGAGAAAAACTTCCATCTTATTCAGAAACACAAGGCAAGTTGTCTTTTTCACTGGGTTCATTAGTGTTAATTTTGCTGACATATAATTTTCATCAACAACATTTTTCACAGACGAAAATGAGACTATAACAAAATTTGTTTTGAATGACAAAAACTATGTTCTCGGTTACATCTTAGTTCAACGTAAAGAGCTGAGAATATTGTACGTGTATCAGTACGTTGTATCCGTGCATTTATTTTTAAAGGGACAGCATTGATGTTAATCAAGCAACAAAAGAGAGAAAATCACTCACAGCTCTTGACTAAGTCACTTTAGTAGCGCTAATAAAAATTAATCTAAGTGTATTTATATAAATATGTCTGCTTGAAAGAATGAAGAAGGTTGTAAACAAGTAAAGAATGCATAATTAGCCTATATAACCATTAGTATCTCATTGAAAAGAAAATGTTTTTGTTTCTTTATGAGAAGTGGTTTCATTTGATTTTAATTTAAAGGCATGTTGCATGTCACAGCAGTTAAGTCTGTCATGATAAACCTTAATATCAAACTTTTACAATGAGTTTGGTCATTTTAGAGAAATGCTTTACACTGTAACTAAACCCATTAGATTTTAGCCGGCTAAATCTACTCTAGATTTAGTCAACTAAAAACATGATATTTAGTCGACTAAAACTAAAACACATTCAGCTGACTACAACTAATTGGCATTTTAGTCAAAAGACTATGACTAACACTTCAGTCAAAATTTGCTGTCAAAACGGACACTGGTTCATTAACTGGAAGTAAGTATTTTTTGTTGCCATCTACACTGCTATTAAATTTTTATTCAAGTCTGACTGAGGCTGCATTTATTTGATTGCAATTTAAAAGAGCTGTTTTCTATTTTAATATTTTAAAACATATTTTATATCTATGATGGCACTTCAATTTTCAGCAGCCATTACTCCAATCATCAGTGTCATATGATCCTTCAGAAATCCTTCTAATATTCTGATTTGCTGCTCAACATACTTTTTTTCTTATCATTCTTTAAAACAGTTTTACAACTTAACATAAGTGTGGAAACAGTGACTTTTTTTTTAGGATTTGTTCATGTATAAAAAGTTTAAAAGTACACACTTCACTTTTATCTCCTTTATTTTGCGACTTTGTGTCCTCATTGCTTCTTTCTTCTTTTCTTTTCAGGTTCAGACACGGACTGTAGCAGAATGTGTGGCTTTTTATTACATGTGGAAGAAGTCAGAACGTTTTGATTACTTTGCTCAGCAGAACCGTTTCGGCAAAAAGAAGTATAGTTGTTACCCGGGTGTGACGTAAGTACTGGGATATGATTGTTGATGCTTCTGGATGTGTTTAAATTAAAGTATTAGGTTAAACTCTGTTGGCTTGCTCTTCAGAGACCTGATGGACAGGCTGGTGGATGAGGCGGAGGGTCTGGCGGTGGACAGCTCATCATCGGTGTGTTCAGCTGGAGCAGGGGGGCGAATGGAGGCATCGGCAGAGCAACAGCTCGGACTGCTTAACTCCATCACTGCCAGTGATCTCACAGGTGAGCTCTGCTGCCACCCTAGTCTAGATTCAGGAAGAAATGTATTCTTATGAACTGCTTCTTTGAATTAATCACTTAAAACCATGGTTTGAATTTGGATGAATTTCTTTGGAAGTTAAAGAAATCATTCACTCAAAAAAATTAGGAAAATCTGCTGACAAATGTACTCACCCTCAGGTCATCTAAGATGTAGATGAGAAATTTAGCATTACATCATTTGTTCAACAACAGATCCTCTGCAGTGAATTGGTGCCATCAGAGTGAATTGGTGCCAAACAGCTGATAAAAGCATCACAACAATTCACAAGTAATCCACACAACTCTGTGAAAATCTGTTTGTAAGAAACAAATCCATTATGTTTTTAACCAAATGAGTCCTTTTGTTATAATAGTGTTTTCTAGCCATCTCGACTGAATCAGGAAAGAAGTGTGCACAGATCGAGCATCCTTTACAAGTGAAAACAGTCCAAAACAAACAAATGTTGGTGTATTTTTAATGTGAGAGGACAAAGAATGGACTTGTTAAAGGTTGTGTCAGCGATTCTAGGCTGAAATATAAAGTGGCACTTTCACCTTTAAGGGAGAAGAAGAGTTGGATTATCCTAATGTTTTTATTAGCTGTTTAAACTCACATTTTGGTGGCACCTATTTACTGTAGAGGATCAGCAGAAGAAACAAACATCGTCATGGCCGGAGTAAATTTTTAACAAATGTTCATTTTTGGGGAACTATTCATTTAACTCACTTAATTTAATCTAAATTCCGATTAAAAAAATTAAACATTTAAAGGATTAGTTCACTTCCAGAATAAAAATTTCCTGATAATTTACTTACACCCATGTCAGCCAAAATATTAAGAAATTAAGGTTTTTGAGGAAAACACTTCCAATGTGAAGAGACTACATGGAGATTTTTCTCCATATAGTGGACTGCAGTGGGAGCCAACGTGTTGAAGTAGGTCTGGGCGGTATGACAAAAAGTGTAT